>NC_092756.1:76157333-76182333 GCF_047496795.1 Chiloscyllium punctatum | reverse complement strand
CTGGCTGTTTACTTCCCGCCCCCTGACGGATAATGTTTCTGCCAAGAGAAGACTGAGGGAGTTTGGGATCCAGTACTCTCTGAGGTATCCGGCGGTGCTCCGATAACCTTACATGGATCCGTACATCTCTTTGATACATCGGAGAAGGCAAGAGACTTTGTGGACAAATTAACCGAATCTGAACAATTTAGTATCTACAAATAGTGTTGTTTGGTTATGTCTTTGTTTTTTTTAAAAAAACCGAGGAAGTCCAGTTGGAGCTTTCTTTTCCTTGTTTTCCCGATTGGTAATAATCCGGTTTAAACTGTGTTTTGTGGCGGTTGAGATGTGTACTTTCAATTTCTAAGTGAAGTGAGAGCAGTAACAAATTAAAAATTCTATATATGAATGCACGAAGCATTAGACACAAGGTGGATGAGCTTGAGGCTCTTTTGGAAAGTGGCAGATACGATATTGTGGGGATAACTGAGACGTGGCTTCATGGGGACAGGGCCTGGGAAATGAATATTCAAGGCTACACGTGTTATCGTAAGGATAGACTGACGGGCAGAGGGGGTGGGGTGGCCTTGTTGGTAAGGGAGATTATTCAGTCCCTTGCGCGGGGGGACCTAGAGTCAGGGGATGTAGAGTCAGTGTGGATAGAGCTTCGAAACACTAAGGGTAAAAAGATCCTCATGGGAGTCATCTACAGGCCCCCAAAAATGTAGTCTGGATGTTGGAGGTAAGTTGAATCAGGAGCTGAAATTGGCTTGTCGCAAAGATGTTACTACAGTTGTTATGGGGGACTTTAACATGCAGGTAGACTGGGTAAATCAGGATGGTATCGGGCCTCAAGAAAGAGACTTTGTGGAGTGCCTCAGAGATGGATTTTTAGAGCAGCTGGTGCTGGAGTCGACCAGGGATAAGGCGATTCTGGATCTGGTATTGTGTAACGAACCAGAATTGGTCAGTGACCTCGAAGTGAAGGAGCCATTGGGAAGTAGTGACCATAATACAATAAGCTTCAATCTGCAATTTGAGAGGGAGTGGGTACAATCTGAAGTGACAATATTTCAGTTGAATAAAGGGAAATATGGAGCTATGAGGGAACAACTGGCCAAAGTTCAATGGTTTAATACCTTAACAGGGAAGACCGTGGAGGAACAATGGCGGATATTTCTGTGTATAATGCAGAAGATGCAGGATCAGTTCATTCCTAAAAGGAAGAAAGATCCCAGGAGGAGACATGGGCGGCCGTGGCTGACAAGGGAAGTAAAGAAACATATAAGGTTAAAAGAGAAAAAGTATAACTTAGCAAAGATAAGCGGGAAAACGGAGGACTGGGAAGTTTTTAAAGAACAACAGAGGATTAGTAAGAAGGAAATACGCAGAGAAAAAATGAGGTACGAAGGTAAACTGGCCAAGAATATAAAGGAGGATAGTAAAAGCTTTTTTAGGTATGTCCAAGGCAAAAAAATGGTTAGGACAAAAATTGGGCCCTTGAAGACAGAAGCAGGGGAATATATTACTGGGAACGAAGAAATGGCAGGGGAATTAAATGGGTACTTCAGATCTGTGTTCACTGGGGAAGACACAAGCAATCTCCCTGAGGTAACAGTGGCTGAAGGACCTGAACTTAAGGGAATTTCTATTTGCCAGGATTTGGTTTTGGAGAGACTGTTAGGTCTGAAGGTTGAAAAGTCTCCGGGACCTGATGGCCTGCATCCCAGTGTACTGAAGGAGGTGGCTCGGGAAATCGTGGATGCGCTGGTGATTATTTTCCAGAGTTCAATAGAATCGGGGTTGGTTCCTGAGGATTGGAGGGCGGCTAATGTTGTGCCACTTTTTAAGAAGGGTGGGCGGGAGAAAGCAGGAAATTATAGACCAGTTAGTCTGACCTCAGTGGTGGGAAAGATGCTGGAGTCTATTATAAAGGATGAAATTACGGCACATCTGGATAATAGTAACAGGATAGGACAGAGTCAGCATGGATTTATGAAGGGGAAATCATGCTTGACTAATCTTCTTGAATTTTTTGAGGATGTAACTCAGAAGATGGACGAGGGAGATCCAGTGGATGTACTGTACCTGGACTTTCAGAAAGCTTTTGATAAAGTCCCACACAAGAGGTTAGTGAGTAAAATTAGGGCGCACGGGATTGGGGGCAAAGTACTAGATTGGATAGAGAATTGGTTGGCTAATAGGAAACAAAGGGTAGTGATTAACGGCTCCATTTCGAAATGGCAGGCAGTGACCAGTGGGGTACCGCAGGGATCCGTGCTGGGACCGCAGCTTTTTACAATATATGTAAATGATATAGAAGATGGTATCAGCAATAACATTAGCAAATTTGCTGATGACACAAAGCTAGGTGGTAGGGTGAAATGTGATGAGGATGTTAGGGGATTACAGGGTGACCTGGACAAGTTAGGTGAGTGGGCAGATGCATGGCAGATGCAGTTTAATGTGGATAAATGTCTGGTTATCCACTTTGGTGGCAAGAACAGGAAGGCAGATTACTACCTCAATGGTATCAAATTAGGTAAAGGGGCTGTTCAGAGAGATCTGGGTGTTCTTGTCCACCAGTCAATGAAGGCAAGCATGCAGGTACAGCAGGTCGTGAAGAAGGCTAATAGCATGCTGGCCTTCATAACAAGAGGGATTGAGTATAGAAGCAAAGAGGTGCTTCTGCAGCTGTACAGGGCCCTGGTGAGACCACACCTGGAGTACTGTGTACAGTTCTAGTCTCCAAATTTGAGGAAAGACATTCTGGCTATTGAGGGAGTGTAGCGTAGGTTCACGAGGTCAATTCCTGGAATGGCAGGATTGCCTTACACGGAAAGACTGAAGCGACTGGGCTTGTATACCCTTGAGTTTAGAAGACTGAGAGGGGATCTGATTGAAACGTATAGGCTTATGAAAGGACTGGACACTCTGGCAGGAGGGAACATATTTCCGTTGATGGGGGAGTGCCGAACCAGAGGACACAACTTAAAAATACGGGGTAGACCATTTAGGACAGAGATGAGGAGAAACTACTTCACCCAGAGAGTGGTGGCTGTGTGGAATGCTCTGCCCCAGAGGGCAGTGGAGGCCCAGTCTCTGGATTCTTTTAAGAAAGAATTGGATAGAGCTCTTAAAGATAGTGGAGTCAAGGGGTATGGAGATAAGGCTGGAACAGGATACTGATTAGGAATGATCAGCCATGATCATATTGAATGGCGGTGCAGGCTCGAAGGGCAGAATGGCCTACTCCTGCATCTATTGTCTATTGTCTATTGTCTAAGTTATACCAGAGGATGGGTGGGGTATTTACCCCATCGATCTTAAATGTTTTTTTTCTTTATTCATTTTGCTATTCTATGGTATATTTACTTTCTATTCTGCTTGTGTTTGTGGTACGGCTCTAGCGAGAAGGAGAGAAAATGGTTGGGATGGCTAGATGCCCACTTATGGGCTGTTTGGGATGGGTAGTTACCCCCTTTGGGCAGGAGGTGAGTTCCCCAATTCAGCGCCATTGGCACTTTATATGGTGGTTTGTATTGCTTTTATTCTTTGATAGTTTTGTAGGTTTGTTAAATGTCGTGGTTTCAGTTTATGTAGTTTTTATATTTGATGGATCATATGACACTAAGGCTCAGTGATTTGTGGTTCGAGTTCCTCCTCTCTGGAATTTAAATTTTACTGCAGAATGTAATGACTTGATTAAATGGTGAACGTGGAATATGAAGGGAAGTCACTCACCAATTAAGAGGAAGAAGGTACTTTTGAGTCTTAGAAAGGAGAATGTGGATAATCCTTTGTTAAAGGAGACGCACTTGGATGACAGGGAGCATTTGAAACTACAGAAGAATGGCTTTGGTCAGGTTTACTTCACATCACTGAATACCAGAAGTAGGGAAGTGGCTGTATTGGTGAGGAGTAATCTTACATTTAAGTTACGAGAGTGTGTTAAAGACACACGCACAGGAGGTTTGTAACTCTAATAGCATTGATAAATGGGGAAGAATATGGTGTTATAAATGTTTCTTGCCCTCAAGCTCATCCCCTCAACATTTTGCTAGATGCGTTTTCAAATTGATCAGTCTTGTGTCCTGGCATATCACTAAAGGGGGAGATTTTAACTGTCTCATGGATCCCACAGTGCAGATGTTGCCAAAAGGCCCCCGACTCCCTCTGTACAAACTAAACAATTAGTGGATCTGTGTGTGGAGTGAGGGTTGGTGGACATCTGGAGGTGTCTCCACCCTACAGGCAGGGATTTTACGGTTTTCTTTTCCAATCCACACAGATGTCACACCAGGATTGATTTTTTTCCAATCCCCGTGGCAACCCTGGACTTGGTGGCACCTTGTACGATCGGTAATATTACCATCTCTGATCACACTCCAGTGTACCTGTTGGCTAAGATTAAGGATGTTACAGTGGGTCCAAGTCACTGGCAAATGGATTCCTTTATCCTCAAGGATAATACATTTGTGGAGCAGTTCTCTCAGAAGCTTTGGGCATTCCTAGGCATTAACTCACGCTCGGTTAGTAGCCAATCCTTCCTTTCTGAAATTGCCAAATCCTATGCCAGTGGGTTAGTTATTTCCTACTCTGCCAGTAAGAGGCGGCAGAAGGGTGAGCAGCAACGTCTCCTCAAAGCACGGTTGAAGGCAGCTGAGAAGGCCTACTTTGACAGGCCCTCGTTGTTCAAGTTACAGAGGATTATGGTGTTGCGGTCTGCATTGAATTCCGTGCTCACGCAGACAGCAAAGAACGAGCTTACTTTTGCAAAGCAAAGGTTATATGATCATGGTGACAGGTCTGGTAAATACTGAGCATATCTCGCTAGGAAAAGGAGAGTCCCTCAAGCCATTACGTGTTACTGTGAGACTGTGTTACCTTCTATTGTTAAAGAGGACCAGACGGGCTTCATAAAGGGCCGCAGATCCTCCAATAATGTTAGGAGGCTGCTTAATGTAATTCAAGTGTGTCAACAACAGTCAATATAGGGATTGGTGATTTCTCTAGATACAGAGAAGGCGCTTGACCGAGTTGAGAGGGTGTACCTTTTCTATACTCTGGAGCGGTTTGTTTTGGGCGAAGTTTTTATAAGATGGGTAAAGGTTCTCCACAATGACCCTCTCACTGCAACCATCACCAACAGGGTGTGATCAAGCAATTTTAACATTTTTTGGGTCAGCCGACAGGTCTGTTCCCTTTCCCCACTGCTTTTTACAGTGAGGATTGAATCATTGGTGGAGGCCATTCATAGGGATCCCAATATATCAGCTCCAGACGTGGGGTCAAATTTACATCAGAGTTTATTGTATGTGGACGATGTCCTCATTCTTTCATCAAATCCAGCAGTTTCAGTCCCTCGCCTGTTAGCATGCATCTGTGTGTTTGGCACCTTTTTGGGGGACAAGATAAATCTTTCAAAATCAGAGGCTATGCCTATGGGTGGTCTTATGAAAGTGTTAAGTCTTGAGGGTGAATATCGATTCCCATTTAAATGGTCACAGGGGGGTTTTGTGTATTTGAGCATGTCCATTACTCCAGTTCTGAATCGGCTGTTCAAAGCCAATTTTGTTCAATTATTTGACAAAATCAAACAAGACCTTCAAAGATGGAGGCCCTTCTGGTCTCGTGGTTGGGTCGGATAGCGCTTATTAAGATGAATATTCTCCCTTGTTTACTATACCCTATATGGATGCTCCACCCGATTTTCGAGAAGCAAACATTCAGGAGACTGAACGTCTGTTTCAGCCCCTTTATTTGACATCGTCAGTGGCCCCTCATTAAATGAGCTAAACTGCGATTGTCTCACAGACTGGGGGGAGTGGATCTCCCAGACATTAAAAGCTACCAACGAAGCTCACTTTTATCCTACATGAGTGATTGGGCTTGTGGGGACCCTCTTTCAATATTGTTAGATATTGAAACCTCCCAGGCTAAGGTGACCCCTTACTCGCTTGCTGTGTTTGGACAAAATGAGGACAGTAAGTGAATATTGCCATAACCCAATAGTTATCGATACTGTTAAAGCATGGAGGGCAATTCGGCAGAGGGAAGGCAATATTGGCAAGAATTCTTCTCTTACACTGGGTATGCCGGGTTTTCAACCGGGGATGATAGATTCAGGATCCAAACATTGGGCAGTTAGGGGTGTGTCTTGCGTGGGTGATTTGTTTGAGGGAGACACAATGATGTCCTTCGATCAGTTAGCACAGAAACACAAGCTACCGAACAGGGACCTCTTTCGTTTATTTCAAGTTAGAGATTTTATTCAAAAAAAGACGACACTTTTGACTGATCCGTCCAAATGCGACATAGAGAGAGGGGGGATTTAACATCATATTCTGCAGTCCCCACAAAGTTCTGTATTTTTCTGACACAACATCCCACCAAACCCAACACAGACCTGGGGATGATTCCAGGGGAGATGAGAAATCGAATTGACATCAGACAAAGAAGATCAGCCGTGAAGACCAGGCTTAAAAGTTAGCCATCCCAGATGGGACTTGAACCCACACTTCCAGGATGAAGAGGCCAGTCCCTTATCCAGTCCCTTAGCCTGTAAATACTGCACCCTGAACCTCTCATATTGTGTTCTTCTCTGAGTTTTATACTCACACTGATTGGTTGTTCCCCCTTCCATCTCACGCTAAATCATTGGCTGCTTGATAAAATTGATCTTACCTCCCATTTCTCCCCAAACGGACAGACAAGAAATTAACCAAACTCCAACTTTGCACAACTCAAGTCTGAGGAATATGGAGCAGAGAGGAAAAGGGCTCAATGTTATTTTGTGCAGCACTTTCAAGATATTTGCAGTTAGTGGGGAAGGAGGAAGTGGAGATGTTACAAAAAGCTGCATTGAGGACACTTCAATAGGATCTTAGTGGGCATTCAGCCCATTGGGGCTGTGCTGTCTCTTTCAGACAATTCACCCCAAGATTTCCCAAACCCTGGAATTACCTTGTGTAAGTTTCTACTGAAGAACATTTTCCATAATCTCGAAGCAGGCAAGTGATTTTTAACGGAGTAGTTGGAAAATCCAGTCAATTTGGATTGAGATGGAGTTGATATGGGATGAAAATCAGCCACCACAAAGACCAGGCTTAAAACGTCAACACCCCAAAAGGGATTTGAACCTCCAATCCACTACATCAGAATCTACAGTCTAACCCATTAAGCCACAAAAACTCAGTGACAATACTCTACTGGGAATAGTTGATCTTAAACGAGTGCTACAGCCGAGCATATTTCAAGATCTGTCACGACACACTGAGGGATACACTAAAGTTTCGGGCAGCTGCTGCCAAGGTGTAACAGGGAAACAACACAGTCTAAGGTCTTTCTGACAAATTATCACATCATCCTTTCAGTTCTCAGACCCTCTTGGTGCCTGACAATGAACAGAGATCGGTTCCTGCCCAAGTACAAAATGCCTTTTTTGTCACGACACAGAACTTTGCGAAATGTCAAAATTCCAATCGTTTGTTGGTTCTTTTCTCTCTGCATAGACTGTACACAACTGATTTAGAACCTGTGTGTGCGTTACTATTTGATCTTTTATGAATAAAGTATATTTTTTAAATAATCAAAATCTGGAGAGAGAGAAAATCTGCACGAAATTGCGAGACCCCCCTTTGTGGAAAAGAGCCAGCCCTATATCGGGACAGGAAGGAGATTCCAATGGCCCAGCATGGATTGTTCCAGTTAATACCCTCGCCTCCTTGACCACAAAGTGAAGTGGGAGATGGCACGGGGCAGGGTGACACTAGGCACACGGACACACAAGATGGCCTCTGAGCCATAAGTTGGCCACTTGGCGCACAAGATGGCCGCTGGACCACAAATGGAGAGAGACAGCAGTGCAAACATAGACACTGCCTGGGGCCACCAGAATGCCAGCACATTGCACTCACAACCGAGTTGATTAGTTTAAGGCGGATGGGAGAGACAATACACATGAATAACATACACTGCCCGCCGAAGGGTCTGGGTCAGACAACAGCTTTGATAGAAATGTTAGATACAGCCTCAATACAGAGTGATAATAGCCAGGGCTGCAGTAATCGTCCTTCTCAGGAAGAGTGATTAGCGCCCATTACTACAGCAACTGACTTCAGCGCAGACGCTGAAACTGACAACAACTGCACTGAAATTAACAAAGGCCACGCTGGAACTGACAATAACTGCACCAAAACGATCAAGGATTCTGCAATGTTGACAATAAACAAGCCATGTTACAGAGACAATAACCTCATCACTGACCTATTATATCACAAAATGTATAACAGTATCTTGACCATGTGCTCCGGGTTGAGAGAAGAATCACAGCTGACCACTGTGCTGTTGGTGCTGCTCTCTCCCCGGAGCTCCGGGATTTCCTTGGACAATAAACTCTGTTGGTGAACCCCGACTCTGACTCAGAGCCTGGTGATTTTCAGCAGTTGCCTTCCCACAAATGTTTGTCCAATCTGTGGATGTGGCACTCCAAGTTCTCCAACGATGGCCTAACTACCTCACATCTCCATCATAGCCTCCTTGCAATTGTATTCAATACCTTGACTAAGAAAGGTAAGGACCCAAATGCATAGCCACAGACCCATCAGTTCCAACCTTGAACACCCAGATTTCAATCATTTCCATTGACATATTGGACATCATCATAAATACCAAACATGCAGGTAATCTGTTGTTCAAGTGGTAATGTTGACAGAATATAGCTTAGTCTGATACCAACATAACCAAAACAGAAGCTGCTTTGTCCATAGATTGGTAGCTCCATCTGTTGGAGCCCCAGTGATCTCATAGATAAGGCACTAACTTCCTAAACCAGTGATTGTGGGCTCAAGTCTAATTTGGGGTTTTGATTTTGTTGAAATCTTCACTGTGCAGCTGATCTCAATCCTGTGTGGTCAGGTGACCATGGCAACAAAATCAGGCATTCTCAATTGATCCTCATCTGGAGAAATTTGACCTGACAGAAAATTGGTCAAACTAAATTAAACAGCAGCTCTCAGCTCCAGAGAACAGTGCAACTAAAATCAAAGGACTACAATGTTTCAAGAAGAACCAGTTCCAACCAGACTGTGGGTTGAATATTGGAGAAGTGTCAGCCTGAGTCAATCCACTTTATAGCTCCTGGCATGACAACAGTGAAGGGTATTGGTGTGACCCCATTGGATGATGTGAACCCAGCTCATGACCGTATTGGCCAAAGCCTCAGAAGATTCTGGAAGATCAGGGACAGGAGAAGAGGAAAACACACCTGAATGCCAAACCTTAGCAAAGCCTTGACTGGGTCCTGCAGTGGAGCTCTGACCATCTGCTCCAAACCTGTTCATAAAAGACTTCGCGTGAGAAGGGCAGGCCATTCAGCCCATCACATCCACACTGACCCTCTGAAGAGCATCCCATCCAGGCCCAACCCCTATCCTCTCACCCTGCATTCCCCAAAGCCAATCCACCGAACCTGCACATCTTTGGACTGTGGGAGGAAACCAAAGCACCCGGAATACCCCATGGAGAGAATGTGCAAACTCGACACAAACAGACACCCAAGGGAGGAATCGAAGCCAGGTCCCTGACACTGTGAGGCAGCAGTGCTACCCACTGAACCACCATGCCATCCCCAGGAGAATCTCAGTAGGTTTTCAGCCATTGTGACTGTGCTTTCTCTTTCAAAGAATTCACCTCAATCATGCAAATCTTGTGTAAGAAATCATTGGGCACCACTTCCCATCAACTGAATGCAGATATGGAGATTTTCCCAAAGTAGACTAGCAATCAAGTTGACACAGGGCAAGTGACAGACACCCCAGATGGGACTTGAACCCACAATCCCTGGCTTAGAAGGCCAGTGCCTTATCCATTAGGCCACTGGGGCTACATGTGTGATGTTAAAATGGCAGCTTTTAAGTTTTGTTTTGTTTTGCACGAACACACTGACTGTGGCTCAGCCAGCACAGAGTCAGTGCCCTGGACTGAGGGGATTCTGAATCTCCTGGTTATATATGTTTTTCTCTTTACCCCCGCACTGCTGCCTAACTGTGGTAGTGCTTATATTTTCCCAGCACCCATGTTGTGTGTGTGCAGGTGTGAGACACAGTGAAAGACAACAGATGTACAAATCTTTATTCAATTCCCACCACCAGGAAGAAAGGAAACACCCGAGTGGCCAGTGACAAGCATCAAAGGGCAATGCTGTGTGACCAAACAGTGAGGGGGAGGGCACTCTCTGAACAGCTCAAGGATGTTGGTAGACACTGCGTGCTCCTTCTCCAGGGACACCCGGGCTCGAATGTAACCACGGAAGAGGGTCAGGCGATTGACCCGAACAACCAGTTTGGCCAGGCCCAGGAGCAGACCCACGAGGAGATCCTCTGACCAACCCTCCCCCCTCGGCACTGGGTGCCCAATGATGGGGAGTGTGGGGCTGAAGTCCAACCAGAAACGGAGGAGAAGGTTTCCCAGAAAGCTAAAAAGGGAGTGCAAGCGCCCTGTTCCATGGACTCCACAGCACCACAGAACAAGCAGTTGGGCTGGGAGTCCGTGAACCACCACAATCTGTGGACTGCCGCGTGCAATACCCTCCACCCCAGATCCCCGTGAGAAAGGGGGAGGACTCCCATGTAGAGAGCCCTTCACTGGGGATGATCCCCACCGCCCGGTGGTAAATGGGCACGCCAGGGTGTGTCCGGGAGGTGGATGAGGGTGTGCAGCAGCAGTCTGTACAGGGCCCTGTGTGATACACCCCTGAAAGGGACAAAACTAAAACTCCGGAGACAGCTCAGGATGTGGGGCACAGGCTCCCGCAGGAAGTACAGGACCCTGGGGCCAATGTGAAATTCCGTCCGGGCAGGAGTGAGTGCAGACGGGATCCCACCGCACACCTGAGCATCCTCCAACTGGGGCACTACGTGGGGTCTGAGCACCGTCGTTTTAAGGTGTCGGATGGTGGTGGCCACGTACCGGACGTCTACCGCTGCCCTGCTCGCTATATCCTGCGGCAGCGTCCAGCCCAGGCCCCCACCATCCAGCACGTCCCCGACCCTGGTCACCCTCACAGTCACGGCCCTCCCCTCCGACAGTCACTCGAACCCACGAGTACGGAGGTGCGGATTCCTGAGCAACGTCTCCCTGACGACAGCCGTTACTCCTGCCGGAGGGTAGGCGTGACGCGATTCGACCATGTTCCAGACCGTGAGCAGGTCCTGGTAAAAGACAGGCAGTGTCCTGAGAGTGACCTCCAAACCATCACGGTCCCTGAACAGGAGCTGAGTCTCGTAGTTGAGGTTACGCACCTGGTGGAAAAAATACGTCGTCAGGGCACCCCGCCGAGGGGGAGGCTCAATGTAAAGGTATCGCTGCAAGGTCTGAAGGTGGAACGTCGCTACCTGGGTGTGAACGCACACCAGCGACTGACCGCCCCCCCTCAATATGGAGACTCAGGACCTGCGCAGTGACCCAGTGCATCTTTTTGTCCCAGAAGAAGTGAACCAACATTCTCTGGATGTCAGCGACAAAACCAGGAGGAGGGACCAAAGTGACCAGCCGGTACCACAGCATGGCAGGCACCAGCTGGTTTATGACCAACACTCGACTCCTGTGAGACAGCACTCGGAGCAGTCCTGTCCAGTGTGGAACCTGTAACTGGAGTGGGTGTGATGGTGGGGCGAATGGGGGTGGAGTCATGAGCAGGGGTAGTGTTCCCCTCGGGGTTCTGGGGGGTGGGGATAGTGACAGTGGGTTCTGTGGGGGGGCACGTCAGTAGAATGCAGGGGAGTGGCGGAAGTGGTGGTGACCAGGGCAGTCGGGGTGGCGGGAGTCACTGAGCATGTGGCATCAGCGATGATGTAAAGGGCGGAAGTGATGTCACGTGTGATGCATGAGGAATTGTGAAGGGTGGAAGTGGTTGTGGGAGTGGCCATGATGGGGTGGAAGTGACATCATCAATCAGCGTGAAATATTCAGTCAGCATGGATTGAGATGAAGTTGACATGAAACGAAAATCATCAACAAAGCCCAGGCTTAAAACCCAAGCCCCCCAGATGGGACTTGAACCAACTATGACAAGCTTAAGGAAGCCAGTGCCTTATCCATTAGACCCCTATCGCTTCCACCTTGGACTCTCTGTGGAAAGTGTTGACCTCAAAGTATGGAGCAGCTGCTGTCAAGGTGTAACAGTTAAAGAACACTGTCTAAGGCCTTTCTGACCAGTTATGACATCGTCCCTTCATTTCTCAGACCCTCTTGGTGCCTCAGAATGAAGAGAAATCGTTTCCTGCCTCAGTAGAAAGATCTGCCTGAACTTGCGAGACCCCCCTTTGTGGAAAAGAGCCAGCCCTATATCGGGACAGGAAGGAGATTCCAATTTCTGGATTAGTGGTGCTGGAAGAGCACAGCAGTTCAGGCAGCATCCAAAGAGCTTCAAAATCAACGTTTCGGGCAAAAGCCCCTCATCAGGAATAAAGGCAGTGACCCTGAAGCGTGGAGAGATAAGCTAGAGGAGGGTGGGGGTGGGGAGAAAGTAGCATCGAGTACAATGGGTGAGTGGGGGAGGGGATGAAGGTGATAGGTCAGGGAGGAGAGGGTGGAGTGGATAGGTGGAAAAGGAGATAGGCAGGTAGGACAAGTCCGGACAAGTCATGGGGACAGTTACTGAGCTGGAAGTTTGGAACTAGGGTGAGGTGGGGGAAGGGGAAATGAGGAAACTGTTGAAGTCCACATTGATGCCCTGGGGTTGAAGTGTACCGAGGCGGAAGAGGAGGCGTTCTTCCTCCAGGCGTCTGGTGGTGAGGGAGCGGCGGTGAAGGAGGCCCAGGACCTCCATGTCCTCGGCAGAGTGGGAGGGGGAGTTGAAATGATTCCAATGGCCCAACATGGATTGTTCCAGTTAATATCCTTTCTCAGATGGATAGAGCTGGAGAGAGAGTAAAGTTTGTGGGAATTTGGGAAATGCTGACAATCTGTTTTAATATTTTGTTAATAAAATCAAGTTGAACCGCAAACCAATTTTGTCCCCCTTTGTCTTCATCACCAACAGGAATACTGAAGGAAAGTTGAGTTTAATTACATTATGTTACTAATGTTCATCTGGTTGATCAGTGGAAATTAAAAGCCATGTCACGCAACAGGCAGAGTCAATCTTTAGTTGAGTAGAAGTTCAGCAGAGAGAAACAGACTTACTTTGTGATATAATAGGTAATTCCTGTCCCATTGATCTATTAACTGTAGGGAACTTTCAGATACGTGGTATCTTTAGAGCAATTAAATATCCTCCCAAGATATATGCTTTCACTCTCAACTGAAGATGTTATAACTTCAATGGCTAAGAGTATTAACCAATAAATCAATGCCAAGCCAGTTGAAGTATTACACTTGGCATATCATCATCGCTGTAATTGCAGAATGCAGCATAACCTATTCCGTCTTCTAACCTACTGACAGCCTACTTTTCAGAAGTCTCCTTACACGACTCTGAAAACAAATTAAAAGAAACCAATTAAATCAAATAAGCACAAATTAAAATGTCTCAGTCATTTAAAAAGGCTCTGTAACAAAAGTCAAAATCTCCCAAGAAAGCTTACACTTACAGAGTCACAGAGTTGTACAGATCCTTCGCTCCAACTCGTCCATGCCAACCAGATATCCGAAAGTTATCTAGTCCCACAAACCAGCATTTGGTCCATATCCCTCTGAAGCCTTCTTATTCATGTCCCCATCCAGCTGCCTTTTAAATGTTACGGAGTCTTAGAGTTATACAGCACGGAAACAGACCCTTTGGTCCAACTCGTCTATGCCGACCTGATATCCTGAATTAATCTAGTCCGACTTGCCAGCATTTGGCCCATATCTCTCTAAACCCTCCCTGTTCATAAACCCCCATCCAGATGCCTTTTAAATGTTTTGGAGGAGCCGGTGTTAGACTGGGGTGGACAAAGTTAAAAATCACACAACACCAGGTTATAGCCCAGCGGGTTTATTTGGAAGCACTAGCTTTCGAAGCGATGCTCCTTCACTGGGTGGTTGTCTTCACCTGATGAAGAAGCAGCGCTCTGAAAGCCAGTGCTTCCAAATAAACCTGTGGGATTATAACCTGGTGTTGTGTGACTTTTAACTTCTAAATGTTGTTATTGTACCAGCCTCCACCACTTCCTCTTGCAGTATGTTCCATATAAGCACCACCCTCTGCGTGAAAAGGTTGCCCCTAAGGTTCCTTTTAAATTATTATTCCTCTCACCGTAAACCTTTTCCCCTCTGTTTTTGTCCTCCCCCACCCTGGGGAAAAGACTGAAGCTATTCACCCTATCCATGTCCCTCATGATTTTATAAACCTCTATAACGCCACCCTTCAGCCTCCAACACTCCAGAGAAAATAGCCTCAGTCTATTCATCCTCCCCCGAGAGCACAAACCCTGTAACTCTTGCAACACCGTTGTAAATCTTTTCTGAATGCTTGCAAGTTTTACAACATCTTTCTATAGCAGGGAAACCAGATTTGAACGCAGTATTCCAAAAGGTGGCATAACCAATATCCTGTACAGCCACAACCCAACATCCCAATTCCTATACTCAATGCACTGACTCATAAAGGCAAGTGGATCAAATGCCTTCTTCACTGTGCTATCTACCTGCAACTCCTTCTCTTCCTAATCTATGTGTATGTGAGTTACAATAATCTTTTTGCATTCTGATATGAATAGATTCGCACCTTTATTAATTCAACATATCCAGGTTTAATTGGATACTTTTAAACACCAATTCAATTGGTTTGGGAGGAAGACATCCACAAGAAAGGGTCCCTTTTTAAATTAACCTGTTAGTGACCAACCAAGGATCCAGGTAAATGAAGAAAGAAAACCATTTCATCCCTGCTCACCTGGGAGCTTAACAATTTGGGGTATCTGTCTGGAACTGTAATAACGTGGGGAACAATTCTCACACCAGCCTCTCTTTGTCAGTGCTGCATGTATTTACGAAACAATGCCCTTCACCAGCACATCTCAGTGATATATTTAACATTCCATTCACATTAATCACTCCAAGGGCATGATCTACATTAAGAATATAAACAGTAAGTGGTGAAACTCTCAGGTTCGGAAGCATCTGCTGAAAAAAACAAAATGAATATTGCAAATTGATAATTGTGCTTCTCTCCACAGATGCTACCCGACCTGCATTTCAATATTTCCTGATTTTAGTGCAGATTTCCAGCACTTGTGGTATTTAACTTTTGTATATTTTTTTACGTAAGGAGAATGGAGACTTGAAAACATTGAATGGGACTTTTGCTCATTAACCTCTTGGGAATTGTCTGCTGTTGAATGATTTGATTCAGACTTTAGACAAGGTGCAATCATGACAAGGTCTGTGGGATTGTACTTATTATATATCAAGGAACAGCTCATCAAATAAGGCAATCCTCTGAAACAGATGAATTCTCACCTCAAGTTTGGGGAGAAAGGTATAAAGGATTAGTATTAGATGGGGTGAGATCTGATCAACTTCAGAAAAACTTTGATCTTAAAACTACAATTCTACAGTGAAAGTGAAATATTGCGAAGTGTATGGTTAATTGTCGATGATATTTGTTCCTCCTTATTTAATTTCTATAAGTATCTGTACAGTAATTTATAAACATATATTTACGAACCATTGTCATGCATTATTTTGGTAATTTTATAATTTGCCATTACTTTCTCTTCACCATATTCAAGGAGAGTGTTTATTACAGTGAGTGATACCACACAGTATTTCAAATGCACTGAATTGGTTTTGAAAGATAACTCAATAAATGCAGGTTGATGCTGTCGATGGTTCCTGTCGATATATTTCGTTGACCTGTTCAGACGTGTTATGATGTTAAGTCTTAGGCAGAAAGAGGGAGAAGGTATAAGTAAGGTTCAAGAAACTGAAGACAGTCAGAGCCCTGGAGATAACAGGAATGAACTCAAACAAGGAAATAGAGAATTTGAAGGGACCATGCAATGTTTATGGAAAACAGGATGAAGGAACCTCCAAGGCATTTTACAGAGGGATAACAAGCAACAGGTCACCAGGGAAAGGGTATGTCTTCTCAGAGCAAAGGAGGGAATTTACACATGGAGCCGGAGGAAGTGGGTGAGGTTCTTAATGAATAAACTGCATTGGTATTTCCAAAGGATTCTGGGTAGTCCAAGATGGAGGATGGGAAAAAGTTGTGACTGTAAGAGCTGCCCCTTTTTTGAGGCATTTTAGGTGTTGGGGGTGATTTCCTCAAATTCCAGGAGCAGCAATTACTGTTTTATTCTGCAACTTTGGAGAAAAAAACCTCAAAACAACGGCACTTTTAAAAGGAAGAAAATCAGACAAAGAAAGTGAGTACATGGTCAGGGGGGCGGGAGGGAAGAAACCTACACTGCTCACTGATATGGATAGGAAGGGTCGAGAGGGATATGGGCCCAGTGTGGGCGAATGGGACGAGATTAGATTAGAATATGTGTTCGGCATGGACGAGTTGGCTTGATGGGTCTGTTTCCATGCTGTACATCTCTATGACTCTATGACATGGTGGATGGTGAGTCTTGTATTTTGATATTCTAGAGCATGTCAATATTAAAAAGGAGGTGTTGGGTGTTTTGAAAAGCATTAAGGTAGACAAGTCCCCAAGACCTGATGGAATCTATCATAGAATCCTGAGAGAGGCAGGTGTGGAAATTGCTACGGATTTGTACAAAATATTTGTATCCTTTATAGTCCCAGGAGAATTCCCAGAGGACTGGAGTATACCCAATGTTGTTTCTTTCTTTAAGAATGGCAACAAGAATAATTCAGGAAATTAAAGGCCAGATTGGCTTCCTGTTATTCATTGCTTGGACATCACTGTCTGTGACTGGATGGTACCCCCTGGAAGTCACTCTGTAAAGATCTCCACCCCTCTCCCTTGGGGTCTCAGGATCTCAAGGTGTTCCTCTCTTTGGCCAAGGTTTCCGTCCATGTGTAACGGTTTCCTGAATGTGGTTCCTATGAAGTGCCTTGTGCCATGAAAAGGGATCACTACATGCAGGCTGTAGTTGGGTTGAAGTGTTATGGAGAGCAGGCAGGAAAGTGGAGTTGAGACTGAGATGAGATCAGCCATGATCATGTGGAATGACAAAGCAGGCTCCAGGAGCTGAATTTCCTCATTTTTAAGATCTTTGGAGCACAACCAAAGACAGAGCTATCAATTTTCGTGGGTGTCTAACATGGTATCTCACCTCAGATGCATCATGAACAGGGTGTCCATGTTCAAAGCCAGGGGTTGTGAGTTCATATCCCATTTGGGCTGTTATGTTTTTAAACATGAACTCTGATCAGCACCCTGTGTCTGTTTGATCTCAATTCCAGTTAATAAGGGGAGATGGTGGTGCAGTGCTAGACCTGGAGTAGGAATCCAGAACACCAAGTTCATGGGGTGGGGGAGATGGACTGTAATCCCACCATACAAGGTGGTGAAATCTCAGCTCAGGAGGAGCTTTGTCTGATGGGAACCATATATTGCTATTGAGGTTTGTTAGGAAGCTAACTGGTTCCATATTCTCCTTTCAGGAAGAAAACCTGGTGAGACTACAGACCCACAGCAATGTGGTTGACTCACCCTCTGGGCAATAAACGCTGGCCTAGTCAGAAACATATCGCATTCCTTCCCTGTAGCTCAGTCACAATCCTGGAACACCCTCCATTGATTCATTGTAGGTTTACCTCCAACAAATGGTCAAAAATCACACCACACCAGGTTATAGTCCAATGGGTCTATTTGAAATTACGAGCTTTCGGAGCATTGCTCCTTCATCAGGTGTAATGAGAGAGGAGGCATCAGACACAGAATGTATAAGGAAAATATCAAAGGGTCATACAAGTGATGTGAATGTATGGAACAAATCCAAAATGGCCGACTCCCTCCTGTTAAATCTTCAATCAGTTCGAAAGGAGATACAGGCAGCACATGGATCGCAGTGGTTCAAAAAGATAGCTCCCCATCACCTTTCAGGGGAAACTAGGGAGAGGCAATAAATGTTGATCTAGCCAGCAATGTTCACGCCCTAGAAATGAATAAAAACAATCCCATAATGGAGTAAACTACCAGGGAAAAAGTCAGAGTGTAATGACTTGAAAACATCAAGCCCCAACTTTGGATGGTTTCTATTGTTATGTTTTACATTATCATCCAAAACGCACCAGTCATTGACATAAAGGTTATGATTTGGAGGAGCCGGTGTTAGACTGGGGCGGACAACGTTACAAATCACACAGCACCAGGTTATAGTCCAACAGGTTTATTGGGAAACACTAGCTTTCGAAGAGCTGCTTCTTCATCATGTGGTTGTGGAGCAGGATAGTAAAACACTGAAGTTTTGGCAACAGGTTTGCAGTGTCATGGCATGTAATATTAAACAAATTGAGCTGAAGTCTTTCATCTTTTAGAATGATCATGTTCGTTTCAGTTCCTTGTTATGCACATCCCAGACCTTTGTTAAAGTTACATTCTCAATAGAGTTTTAACAATCGGTGCCATCTCAGCTCAGATAATGCATTGAAGATGTGAGGTTAAAATCTGTCTGTGTCCCAATGTTCGGTCAGACTGATTCTATTTCTAAAGTGGCATTTACAGAATCTTCCGTGGTTTTATGCAGTTTTTGAGAAAAACTAAAGATAATTCTGAACGTACAAATACACCCCACAAACGTATATGTGTGTTTGTGTGCAGGGGAGACTGAGTGAGTGTGTGCATTTGGGTGTGCGTGGGAGGGGGCGATGGTGTGAGTGTCTGTGAGAGTGTGTGTATGTGTATGTGTTTGAGTGTAATGGGGTATACATCTGTGAGAAGGTGTGTGTGTGGGTGTGAGTGTGGGAGTGTGTATGTGTATTGTGTGACAGGATGAGTGTGTGTGTGTGTGTGTGTGTGTGTGTGTAGTGCAGTGGGGTCAGCTGTAGTGTGACATGAACCCAAGGTCCCAGTTGAGGCCATCCCCATCGATACCAAACGTGGTTATCAGCCTCTGCTTGGCCACTTTTCGTTGTTGCCTGTCCCAAAGTCCACCTTGGAGGATGGTTACCTGAAAGATCGAGGTTGAAAGTCCCTGATCGTTGAAGTGATCTCCGACTGGGAGGGAACACCTCTGTTTGGTGATTGTTACGCGGTGCCCATTCATCTGTTGCCGTAGCCTCTGCTCGGTCTCGCCAATGTACCATGCATTGGGCATCCTTCCCTGCAGCGTATGAGAAAGACAATGTTGACCGAGTCACATGAGTACCTGCAGCGTACATGGTGGGAGATGTCCCCATGTGTCATGGCGGTATCCATGGTGAGACTCTGACACGTTTTACAGTGTGTGCTGTGACAGGGTTGTTTGGTGTTGTCCTGAAGGACGGGCAGTTTGCTGTGAACAATGGTCTGTTTAAGGTTTGGTGGCTGTTTAAAGGTGAGAAGTGGAGGGGTGGGGAAGGTCTTGGCGAGGTGCTCATCCTCATCGATAATGTGTTGCAGGCTGTGGAGAATGTGACGTAGTTTCTCAGCTCCTGGTAAGTACTGGACAATGAAGGGTACCCTGTTGGTTGCAGCTCGTGTCTGTCTCCTGAGGAGGTCATTGCAGTTTCTCCCTGGGGCATGACAGAACTGGCGATTGATGAGTTAAGCATCGTATCACATTCTTATCAGGGCATCCTTGTGGACTTCCAAGTGCCCCTCACATTCCCCCTCACCTGAACAGATCCTGTGTAAGTGTACGGCTTGTACAGAGGGGACGGCTGTTTTAATATGTTGAGGGTGGGTTTGTGGTTGAGTGAGGTGCTGTGGTGCCCATCCTTGATGGAGATGCATGTGTCCAAGAATGAGACAGATACTAAACAGTAGTCCATGGTGAGTTTGATGGTGGGATGAAACTCGTGAAATGTTGGTGAACATAAATGTTGGGAGAATGCAGCATTGTTCTGACATGAACACAACCAAGGTTGAGGGGATCAATTCTCCTGACATGGCCCCAGAAGCACGTGTTGTCCCAGTGACCTAACAGCTACATCTCTGATCTTCTAAGCTACTGCCTGTGGTTTACATCCCTTCTGGGGATACTTTCAATTTAAACATTCTCTCCAATTAAAACCCTCTCACTGCATTATCTCCATTCAAATTAAGTTAATCTCGGACCTAATATCTTTTAAACTCTGCATGGCTGCTTTGAGTTCATCGAACTGTACAACCATTGAGCTTGTTTGACCTCTGTACTGTCCTGTTGGCATTTAACAGGAAAGCTGGGAATTTTTCTTGCAAATGTTTCGTCCCCTGTCTAGGTGACATCCTCAGTGCTTGGGAGCCTCCTGTGAAGTGCTTCTGTGATGTTTCCTCCGGCATTTATCGTGGCCTGTCTCTGCCGCTTCCAGTTGTCAGTTCCAGCTGTCCGCTGTAGTGGCTGGTATATTGGGTCCAGGTCGATGTGTTTGTTGATAGAGTCTGTGGATGAGTGCCATGCCTCTAGGAATTCCCTGGCTGTTCTCTGTTTGGCTTGTCCTATAATGGTAGTGTTGTCCCAGTCGAATTCATGTTGCTTGTCTTCTGCGTGTGTGGCTACTAAGGATAGCTGGTCGTGTCGTTTCGTGGCTAGTTGGTGACACCTTTGTAATAATTAAAAACACAGAAATAGAGAACACACACCAGATCATCAACGCCACACTCACAGGAATCCGATTCACTAGAGAGGAAGAAAAGGACAACCAACTCCCATTCCTGGACGTGATGGTACAGAGAACACCGAACGGAGAATTCACCACAAAGGTTTACAGGAAAGCCACACACACAGACCAAGTCCTAAACTATGAAAGCAACCACCCCAACACACACAAACAAAGTTGCATCAGGACACTATTCAAAAGGGCCACAACACACTGCAGCACACCAGAACTACAAAAAGAGGAAGAGGAACACCTATACAAAGTATTCGCCAAAAACGGATACCCTCGCAATTTCATCAACAGATGCCTAAGGGAGAGACAACGGAACGAGGACATGCCGCAACCCAAAGGACTAGCCACACTACCATACATCAGGAGCATTTCTGAACTGAAAGCCAGACTACTGCGACCACTAGGACTCATAACAGCACACAAACCAACAGCCACTCTCAGACAACAACTCACCAGAACGAAGGACCCGATACCCAACATGAGCAAAACCAATGTAGTGTATAAAATCCCATGCAAGGACTGCAGAAAACACTACATCGGACAAACAGGAAGACAGCAAACGATCCGTATCCATGAAGACCAACTAGCCACGAAACAACACGACCAGCTATCCTTAGTAGCCACACACGCAGAAGACAAGCAACATGAATTCGACTGGGACAACACTACCATTATAGGACAAGCCAAACAGAGGACAGCCAGGGAATTCCTAGTGGCATGGCACTCATCCACAGACTCTATCAACAAACACATCGACCTGGACCCAATATACCAGCCACTACAGTGGACAGCTGGAACTGACAACCGGAAGCGTCAGAGACAGGCCATGATAAATGCTGGAGGAAACATCACAGATGTGCTTCACAGGAGGCTCCCAAGCACCTGAGGATGTCACCTAGACAGGGGACGAAACGTTTGCAAGAACAATTCCCAGCTCGGCGAACAGAACCACAACAACTTGCACCCGAGCTACAAATCTTCTCCCAAACTCATTTAACAGGAAAAAATGCAGGTGAAATAAAGTTATTCCACACTCAATAATTTATATTTACATTCAATGAGTTGGACCAAGATAACAGTAATCCTAAAGGTGGAAGATTCATTGAAAATATTTGATTTGCAAGTAATGACAGGCACAGTGAAAAGTTTTGTCTTGTAAGCAATACAGGCAGCTCACAGAGTTCAGTAGCATAGATAAGTAAATAATAGGGAAACAGCAGCAGGAACAAAAACACAGGTACAGGCGAATACTAAGAGTCTGTGAGACCGTTCAGTATTCTAACAACAGTAGGGTAGAAACTGTTTCAAAACCGATTGGTGCGTGTGTTCAGGCTTCTGTACCTTCTCCCCGATGGTAGAGGTTGTAGAAAAACATTGCCAGGGTGGGATGGATCTTTGAGAATGCTGGAGACCTTTCCTTGACAGTGGGCCTGGTGGATGGATTCGATAGATGGGAGGTTGGCCTTTGTGATTGTCTGGGCCGAGTTCACCACTCTCTGTAACCGTCTCCGATCTTGAATGGTACAGTTGCCATACCAGGTAGTGATACATCCAGACAGAATGCTGTCGATGGTGCACCTATAAACGTTGGCAAGGGTATTCTCTGTCAGTAATATCCAATGTTCTGGAGGGATCAGTGTTGAAGGGTTGGTTTGTTGATGAGAGTGTGATGAGAGCTGGCTTCCAAAAGCAACCTCTCCAACCGCACACTCAGGAATCTCGTCCCCATCCAGAAACAGCAGCCACTTGATGACCACCTTCAACATTCAATCCTGCAGATCCTCGAAAATCTTGTGCAAGATCATGTTGGATACCACTGACCATCAACTGAATGCAGAGATGGGGATTTTTCCAAAATAGATTAGAATAGAGGATAAGCCACAGAGACACCCCAGATGGGACTTGAACCCACAATCACTGGCTTAGGAGGCCAGTACCTTATCCATTAGGCCACTGGGGCCCCACGTGCAGGTTGCCGATGGCAGCCTTTAAATACTGCATCCTGACCTCTCATTGTGTGTGTTTCTGAGTGTTAGATGCTCACTGATTGTTTTTTTACCCCTTCCATCTCATGCTAAATTGTTGGCTGCTTGATAAATTGATCCCGCCTCCCATTTCTCCCCAAACGGACAGATGAGAAATCAACCAAACTCCAACTTTCTGGATTAGTGGTGCTGGAAGAGCACAGCAGTTCAGGCAGCATCGACCTCGCTTCGAAATCGACGTTTCGGGCAAAAGGGCTTTTGCCCGAAATATCGATTTCGAAGCTACTTGGATGCTTCCTGAACTGCTGTGCTCTTCCAGCACCACTAATCCAGAATCTGGTTTCCAGCATCTGCAGTCATTGTTTTTACCACCTTCAAACTCCAACTTTGCACATCTCAAGTCTGAGGAAAATGGAGCAGACAGGAAAATAGCAAAGGGCTCAATGTTATTTTGTGCAGCACTTTCAAGATATTTGCAGTTCGTGGGGAAGGAGTAAGTGAAGATGTTGCAAAAAGCTGCATTGAGGACAAATCAACAGAATCTTCGCGGGCATTCAGCCCATTGTGGCTGTGCTGTCTCTTTCAGACAATGCACCCCAAGATCTCCCAAATCCCGGAATTACCTTGTGCAAGTTTCTATTAAACAGCATTTGCCATGATCTCAACACAGGCACAATGATTTTTAACAGAGTAGTTAAAAAATCCAGTCAATTTGGATTGAGATGAAGTTGACATGGGATGAAAATCAGCCACTGCAAAGAGCAGGCTTAAAAATGAAATCCCTGAAATCCCAGATTTCAGAGGCCAGTGCCACAGCCATTAGGCCACGAGGGCACTATATTGGCAGACCACTGGAAACAGTTGACCCCAAATGAGTGTGACAGCCAAGCACACTCCCAGATCTGTGACAACACACTGAGGGATGCACTAAAGGTTCAGGCAGCTGTTGCCAAGGTGTAACAGGGAAACAACACAGTCTCAGGTCTTTCTGACAAATGATCACATCGTCCTTTCAGTTCTCAGACCCTCTTGGTGCCTGACACTGAACAGAGATCATTGCCTGCCCAAGTACAAAATGCCTTTCTTTCCACAACGATACAGAAGGTTTGAGAAATGTCAATATTCCAATGGTTTGTTGGTTCTTTTCTCTCTGCATAGACTGTACACAACTGATTTAGAACCTTTGTATGCATTTCCAAATGATGTTACAAACTGTTTCAATACTTTGTTCATAAAATCAAGTTGAAACGCAAATCAAATTTAGTCTCCCTTTGTCCCCATCACCAACAAGAATACTTGAGTAAAGTTGTGAGGAATTCATCAGACCAATGAGACTCCAGGAATTCTTCCAAGATGTCAGCAATGATCCCAATGAGCCAACCAACGAACGGGAACAGTCATCAGAGAGATCCATCGTGGAGCGACCAAAGAAGGAGTCGATTTGTATCCCTGCGGAGGGCCGCTGTCCTGACCTTGAGATGTATGCTCAACCGTCAGGAGATGGGTGAATGACAGATTTAAAAATCACACAACACCAGGTTAGAGTCGAACATGTGGAAGCACTAGGTTTCGGAGCACTGCTCCTTCATCAGGTGGTTGTGGAGAATAAGATTGCAAAACGCAGAATTTATAGCAAATGTTTACAGTGTGATGCAACTGAAATTGTATCTTGAGAAAGACCTGGATTGTTTGTTAAGTCTCACAACTTTTAGAATGGCCAGGTTGGTTTTCGTTCTTTCATATGTAAATTGCAAAACTTTTATGAAAAGTTACATTCTCAAGTGAACTTTATCATTTGGTGTCGTGTTGGCCCAGATGATGTATTGAAGGTGTGAGCTCCCCTGTGTGAGGCTGTCTGTGCCCCAATGGTCAGACTGATTCTAATCTAAAAAACAGATTGACAGCATCTTACATGATTCATACAGTTTTTGAGCAAAGTAAAATGTAATTCTGTAAGTACAAGTTCATCACACATACTTTTATGTGTGTGTATATGTGTGTGTGTGTGTGTGTGTGTGTGAATGTGTATATGTGTGTGTATGTGCATGTGTATATCTGTATGTGTGTATATGTGTATGTGTGTGTGTGCGTGTGTATGTGTGTGTATGTGTATGTGTGTGGGTGTGCATGAATGTGTATATGTGTGTGTGTGTGTATGTATGTGTGTGTGTATATGTGGGTGTGTATGTGTATATGTGTATGTGTGTGGGTTGATGTATATGTGTGTATGTGTATGTATGTGCATGTGTTTGTATGTGTGTGCGTGTGTGTGTGTCTATGTGTATGTTTGTGTGTGTGTATATGTGTGTGTTTATATGTGTGTTTATATGGGTGTGTAT
>NC_092756.1:76114833-76154833 GCF_047496795.1 Chiloscyllium punctatum | reverse complement strand
CAGTTCAAAGGTGAATTGGCCATGTTAAATTGCCCATAGTGTTACCTGTTTCCACACTGTCGGTAGTCTAATCCAGGGGAAGGATCTGAAGGCCCTAATTTACGAGGGCTCTGAGCTCATGCCTTTCCAGGACTTCTCAGCGGTGGGAAACCAGAAAAGAAAACCTTACGACGATGAGCCTAAGACATAGGAATGGAAGTAAGGCCATTCAGCCCATCGGGTCCACCCTGCCATTCAATCGTGAATGATGGGCATTTCAACGCCACTGGGTGGCACTCTCATCGTCACCCTTAATTCCTTGCGCGATCAAGAATTTATCAATCTCTGCCCTGAAGACAATTAATGTCCTGGCCTCTGCTGCGCTCCACGGCAATGAATTCCACAGGCCCACCACTCTCTGCCTGAAGAAATGTCTCCTCATTTCCGTTCTAAATTGACCCCCCTCTAATTCTCAGGCTGTGCCCATGGGTCCTGATGGAAACACATTCCCAGCATCCACCCTTTCTAAGCCATGTGTTATCTAGTAAATTTGTATTCGAACTCCCCTCAACCTTCTAATCTCTAATCAATACAATCCCAGGATCCTCAGCTGTTCATTGTATGTTAAGCCTCCCATTCCAGGGATCATCTGTGTGAATCTCCGCTGGACATGCTCCAGTGCCAGTATGTCCTTCCTGAGGTGTGGAGCCCAAAATTGGATACAGTATTTCAAATGGGGCCTAACTAGAGCTTTATAAAGTCTCAGAAGGACATCGCTGCTTTTACATTCCAACCCTCTTGAGATAAATGGCAACATTACATTTGTTTTCTTAACCACGGACTCAAACTGCAAGTCAACCTTTAGAGATTCCTGGACTATCATTCCCAGATCCCTTTGTACTTTGGCTTTATGAATTTTCTCACTGTTTAAAAAATAGTCCATGCCTGTATTCCTTTTTCCAAAGTGCAAGTCCGAGCATTTGCTTAGGTTGAATTTCATCAGCCATTTCCTGGACCACTATCCTAAACTGTCTAAACCTTTCTGCAGCCTCCCACCTCCTCAGAACGACCTGCTTGTCGGCCAAACTTTGCATCATCGGTGAACTTCGCCAGAATGTCCCCACAGTCCCTTCATCCAGATCATTAATATATAAAGCTGCGGCCCCAACACTGAACCCTACGGGACACCACTTGTCACCAGCTACCATTCCAAGAAAGAACCTTTTACCCCAACATTCTGCCTTCTGTCATATAGCCAATCCCCAATCCATGCCAATAGCTCACCTCGAACACCATGGACCCTCACCTTACTCAGCAGTCTCCCGTGAGGCACCTTATCAAAGGCCTTTTGGAAATCTAGGTAGTTAACATCCACTGGGTTTCCCTGGTCTAACCTACTTGTTACCTCTTCAAAGCATTCTAACAGGTTTGTCCGGCATGACCTCACCTTACTAAATCCATGGTGACTTGTTCTAATCCAACCCTGCACTTCCAAGAATTTAGAAATCTCGTCCTTAATTTAACCTACAACCGAGGTTAGGCTAACCGGCCTATAATTTTCCATCTTTTATCTTTATCTTTTCTTGAACGAGGTTTTACAACAATGATTTTCCAATCATCTGGGAATTTCCCTGACTCCAGTGATTTACGAAAGATTAAAAATAACCTCTACTATTTTCTCAGCCACCTCCCTCTGAACTCTATGATGTAGACCATCGGGGCCGGGAGATTTATCAATTTTTAGACCTTATAGCTTTTCGAGCACTTCCTCTTTTGTAATGACTACCATACTCAAATCTGCCCACTGAATCTCCTTAATTGTTAGGATAATGCTCATGTCTTCCACTGTGAAGATTGACACAAAGTATTTACCAAATTCTTCAGCCATTTCCTTATCTCCCTTCACGAGCCTTCCTGCATCAATTTGGAATGGCTAATTTGTACTTTTGCCTCTCGTTTGTTTCTTATGTATTGAAATAAACTTTAACAATCATTTCTAATATTACTGACTAGCTTACCTTCATATTTGATCCTCTCCTTCCTATTTCTCTGTCTTTGTTATCCTCTGTTTGTTTTTGTCGTCTTCCCAATCTTCTGATTTTTTTGTGCTCTTGGCCTCTTTGTAGGCTCTCGCTTTTCCTATGATACATTTCCTGACTTCCTTTGTCAGCCCTGGCTGTTTAATTCCCTCCCCCTGACGGATAATGTTTCTGCCAAGAGAAGACTGAGGGAGTTTGGGATCCAGTACTCTCTGAGGTATCCGGCGGTGCTCCGATAACCTTACATGGATCCGTACATCTCTTTGATACCTCGGAGAAGGCAAGAGACTTTGTGGACAAATTAACCGAATCTGAACAATTTAGTATCTACAAATAGTGTTGTTTGGTTATGTCTTTGCTGTTTTTTAAAAAAACCGAGGAAGTCCAGTTGGAGCTTTCTTTTCCTTGTTTTCCCGATTGGTAATAATCCGGTTTAAACTGTGTTTGGTGGCGGTTGAGATGTGTACTTTCAATTTCTACGTGAAGTTATACAAGAGGATGGGTGGGGTATTTACCCCATCGATCTTAAAAGTTTTTTATCTTTATTCATATTGCTATTCTATGGTATATTTACTTTCTATTCTGCTTGTGTTTGTGGTACGGCTCTAGCTATAAGGAGGGAAAATGGTTGGGATGGCGAGATGCCCACTTATGGGCAGTTTGGGATGGGTAGTTGCCCCCTTTGGGCAAGAGGTGAGTTCCCCTATTCAGCGCCATTGGCGCTTTATATGGTGGTTTGTATTGCTTTTAATCTTTGATAGTTTTGTAGGTTTGTTAAATGTAGTGGTTTCAGTTTATGTAGTTTTTATATTTGATGGATCATATGACACTAAGGCTCAGTGATTTGTGGTTCGAGTTCCTCCTCTCTGGAATTTAAATGTTACTGCAGAAGGTTATGGCTAATGACTTGATTAAATGGTGAACCTGGAATATCAAGGGAAGTCACTCACCAATTAAGAGGAAGAAGGTACTTTTGAGTCTTAGAAAGGAGAAAGTGGATATTCTTTTGTTACAGGAGACACACTTGGATGACAGGGAGCATTTGAAATGACAGCAAAATGGGCTTGATCGGGTTTACTTCACATTATTTAATACCAGAAGTAGGGGAGTGGCTGTATTGGTGAGGAGGAATCTCCCATAAAAGTTACGAGAGTGTGTTAAAGACACACACAGAGGATGTTTGTAATTCTTATAGCCTTGATAAATGTGGAAGAATATGGTGTTTAATTGTTTATTGCCCTCCAGCTCATCCCCTCAACATTTTGCTAGATATGTTTTCTAAATTGATAAGTTTGGAGTCCTGGCATATCATTAAAAGTGGAGATTTTAACAGTGTCATGAATCCCACCGTACACAGGTTGCCCAAAGGCCCCCCACACCCCCAATACCCTCTGTACAAACTAAACAATTAGTGGATCTGTGTGTGGAGTGAGGGTTGGTGGACATCTGGAGGTGTCTCCACCCTACAGGCAGGGATTTTACGGTTTTCTTTTCCAATCCACACAGATGTTACACCAGGATTGATTTTTTTTACAATCCCCGTGGCAACCCTGGACTTGGTGTCACCTTGTACGATCGGTAATATTACCATCTCTGATCACACTCCAGTGTACCTGTTGGTTAAGATTAAGGACGTTACAGTGGGTCCAAGGCACTGGCAAATGGATCCCTTTATCCTCAAGGATAATACGTTTGTGGAGCATTTCTCTTGGGAATTTTGGGCTTTCCTAGACATTAACTCACGCTCGGTTAGTAGCCAATCCTTCCTTTTGGAAATTGCCAAAGCCTATGCCAGTGGGTCAGTTATTTCCTACTCTGCCAGTAGGAGGCGGAAGAAGGGTGAGCAGCAATGTCTCCTCGAAGCACGGTTGAAGGCAGCTGAGAAGGCCTACTCTGACAGGCCCTCATTGGTCAAGTTACAGAGGATTACGGCGCTGCGGTTTGCATTGAATTCCGTGCTCACACAGACAGCAAAGAACGAGCTTAATTTTGCAAAGCAAAGATTATATGATCATGGTGACAGGTCTGGTAAATACTTAGCATATTTCACTAGGAAAAGGAGCGCCCTTCAAGCCATTACGGTGATGAGGGAAGTGTCTGGGAACCGAACATGTGACTCCAAAAAGATTAATGTGTCATTCCAGAGATTTTACTCTAAGTTATACCAATCTGAGGTTTGTGAGGACGGGGGTGGGCCAAAATGGAGGCTTTATTCAAGGATCTGGAGCTCCTGGGTGTGACCCCCGAACAAGAGTCTTTTCTCAATGTCCCCTTATCAGAGCAAGAGGTGCAGGAGGCTGTGAAGCAGCTTCAGAGTGGAAAGGCACCCGGTCCTGATGGACTTCCCAGCGAATTCTAGAAGGAATTTACAAACATATTGTCAGGCCCAATGTTCAACATGTTTAATGACTCATACAGCCATGATTGTCTCCCGCCATCTCTGAGAGAGGGCAATATTTTGCTTATTCTTAAAAAAGGGAAGGTCCCGGGGGACTGTGCTTTGTACAGGCCCATTTCACCCTTAAATGTGGACTTTAAAATCCTCTCCAAGACTCTTGTGTTCAGGCTGGAGACTGTGTTACCTTCTATTGTTCAAGAGGACCAGACGGGCTTCATAAAGGGCCGCAGATCCTCCAATAATGTTAGGAGGCTGCTTAATGTAATTCAAGTGTGTCAACAACAGTCAATATAGGGATTGGTGATTTCTCTAGATACAGAGAAGGCCCTTGACCGAGTTGAGAGGGTGTACCTTTTCTATACTCTGGAGCGGTTTGTTTTGGGTGAAGTTTTTATAAGATGGGTAAAGGTTCTCCACAATGACCCTCTCACTGCAATCATCACCAACAGGGTGTGATCAAGCAATTTTCACATTTTTTGGGTCAGCCGGCAGGTCTGTTCCCTTTCACCACTGCTTTTTACAGTGGGGATTGAATCATTGGTGGAGGCCATTGATAGGGATCCCAATATATCAGCTCCAGACGTGGGGTCAAATTGACATCAGAGTTTATTGTATGTGGACGATGTCCTCATTCTTTCATCAAATCCAGCAGTTTCAGTCCCTCGCCTGTTAGCATGCATCTGTGTGTTAGGCACCTTTTTGGGGGACAAGATTAATCTTTCAAAATCAGAGGCTATGCCTTTGGGTGGTCTTATGAAAGTGTTAAGTCTTGAGGGTGAATATCGATTCCCATTTAAATGGTCACAGGGGGGTTTTGTGTATTTGAGCGTGTTCATTACTCCAGTTCTGAATCGGCTGTTCAAAGACAATTTTGTTCAATTATTTGACAAAATCAAACAAGACCTTCAAAGATGGAGGTGCTTCTGGTCTCGTGGTTGGGTCGGATAGCGCTTATTAAGATGAATATTCTCCCTCGTTTACTATACCCTATATGGATGCTCCCCCTGATTTTCGATAAGCAAACATTCAGGAGACTGAATGGCTGGTTCAGCCCCTTTATTTGGCATCGTCAGTGGCCCCTCATTAAATGAGCTAAACTGCAATTGTCTCACAGACTGGGGGGAGTGGATCTCCCAGACATTAAAAGCTACCAACTAAGCTCACTTTTATCCTACATGAGTGATTGGGCTTGTGGGGACCCTCTTTCAATATGGTTCGATATTGAAACCTCCCAGGCTAAGGTGACCCCTTACTCGCTTGCTGTGTTTGGACAAAATGAGGACAGTTAGGGAATATTTCCAGAACCCAATAGTTATCGATACTGTTAAAGCATGGAGGGCAATTTGGCAGAGGGAAGGCAATATTGGCAAGACATCTTCTCTTACACCGGGTATGCCGGGTTTTCAACCGGGGATGATAGATTCAGGATCCAAACATTGGGCAGTTAGGGGTGTGTCTTGTGCGGGTGTTTTGTTTGTGGGAGACACAATGATGTCCTTCGATCAGTTAGCACGGAAACACGAGCTATCTAACAAGGACCTCTTTCGCTTTTCTCAAGTTAGGGATTTTATTCAAAAAAGACAACACATTTGACTGATCCCGACACATCCGACATAGAGAGGAGGGTGCTCAGTGCTAAGAGTACACTTTCTGTCAGCACTTTATATCATCAATTAGGTGGGGGGTACCCCCTCAGATGAGCTCGATCGACTCCGTTGGGTTGGAAGAGAGAGCTAGGTGTTGAAGTCTCCTTAGAGGCAAGGTATCAGTATGCAATTGGACCCATGCTTTACAGTTGAAGATTCTCCACAGGTCCCACTTGGCCCCAGACTGTTTGTCAAAATTTAAACCACTGGTATCTTCAACATGTTTCAAGTGCAAGGTCGGTACAGGCACTCTTACCCATTGTCTCTGGTCCTGTGGGAAGCTTCAAACATACTGGAGTGCTGTGGTGGGTGCCATGGAGCGGACTTTGGGTGTAAGGGTGGAGAAGGACCCAATCTCTCTTCTTTTTCAGACTGGAGCCCTGTGACCAATGGGGTGCCACAAAAATCAGTGCTGGGTCCACTACTTTCCGTCATTTATATATATGTTAGTATCATTATGAGGGATCATTAGTAAGTTTGCAGATGACACCAAAATTGGAGGTGCAGTGGACAGCAAAGAAGGTTCCCTCAGATTACAACGGGATCTTGATTAGAAGGGCCGATGAGCTGAGGAGTGATGGGTGGAGTTTAATTTAGATCAATGTGAGGTGCTGCATTTTGGGAAAGCAAATCTTAGCTGGGCTTATAGACTTAATGGGAATGTCCCAGGGAGTGTTGGTGAACAAAGAGACCTTAGAGTGTAGGTTCATCGCTCCTTGAAAGTAGAGTCACAGATCGATAGGATAGTGAAGAAGGCGTTTGGTATGCTTTCCTTTATTCTAAATCAGTTGTGTACAGTCTTTGCAGAGAGATAAGAACCAACAAAACATTGGAATGTTGACATTTCTCAAACCTTCTGTATTGTTGTGAACAAAAAGGCATTTTGTTCTTAGGCAGGAACCGATCTCTGTTCATTGTCAGGCACCAAGAAGGTCTGACAATTGAAAGAAAGATGTGATAATTTGTCAGAAAGACCTGAGACTGTGTTGTTTCCCTGTTACACCTTGGCAGCAGCTGACCGAAACTTTAGTGTATCCCTCAACATGTCATTTGAGATGTTGGAACATGCTGGGAGGTAATACTCTAATGATGCCAAGACTTTACACTGGCAAATGGCTATGTGTGCCCTAGCAGCATATTGGGTAAACCACTGTCCTCCTAAGTGTGGGATTGTGGGTTTAATTTCCCTCTGGGCTGCGAACGGTTTAAGCTTCAACTTTGTAGCTGACTTTTGTCCCATGCCAACTTCATCACGATCCAAATTGACTGCATTTTTCAAACTACTCTGTTCAAAATCACTGTGCCTGTGTTGAGATTATGGCGAATGTAATAAAAACGTGCACAAGGCAATTCCAGGATTTGGGAGATGTTGGGGAGAATTGTCTGAAAGAGACAGCGCAGCCACAATGAGCTGAATGCCCGCTAAGATTCTGTTGATTTAGAACATACAACATAGAACACAGAACAGCACAGCACCGAACAGGCTCTTCAGCCCACGATGTTGTGCAGACCATTGATCCTCATGTATGGACCCTCAAATGTCTGTGATCATATGCATGTCCAGCAGTTTCTTAAATGTCCCCAATGACCTTGCTTCCACAACTGCTGCTGCCAACGCATTCCATGCTCTCAAAACTCTCTGTGTAAAGAACCCGGCTCTGACATCCCCTCTATACTTTCCTCCAACCAGCTTAAAATTATGACCCCTGGTGTTAGCCATTTCTGCCCTGGGAAATAGTCTCTGGCCATTGACTCTATCCATACCTCTCATGATCTTGTATACCTCAATTAGGTCCTCTCTCCTCCTCCTTTTCTCCAATGAGAAAAGTCCAAGCTCAGTCAAACTCTCTTCATAAGATAAGCCCTCCAGTCCAGGCAGCATCCTGGTAAACCTCTTCTGAACCCTCTCCAAAGCATCCACATCTTTCCTGTAATAGGGCGACCAGAAGTGGACGCAGTATTCCAAGTGCGGTCTAACCAAAGAAAGCATTTGTCCTCAATGCAACTTTTTGCAACATCTCCACCTACTTCCTCCCCACAAACTGCAAATATCTTGAAAGCGGTGCACAAAATAACATTGAACCCTTTGCTATTTTCCTGTCTGCTCCATTTTCCTCAGATGTGAGTTGTGCAATGTTGGAGTTTGGTTGGTTTCTTGTCTGTCCGTTTGGGGACAAATGGGAAGCGAGATTGATTTATCAAGCAGCCAATTTTTTAGCATGAGATGGATGTTGTAAAAAACAATTAGTGAGAGTATAAAACGAAGAAACACACAATATGAGCCATCAAGGTGAAGTATTTAAAGGCTGCCAGTGTAACAACAGACATGTAGCCCCAGTGGCCTAATGGATAAGATATTGGGCTTCCCTCAGCCAGGGATTGTAGGTTCCAATCCTGTCCCGCATGGCTAACGTTCATAGGTTGCCCTCTGGGTTTTACTTCTAATCTACATTATAAACATCCCATGTCTGCATTCAGTTGATGGGAAGTGCTGTCCAACATGAACTTGCACAAAGTTGTCGGGGATCTGCAGGATTGGGTCGAAATTACCTGAAAGAGACAGCAGAGCCACAATGGGGAAAGAACTGCTGAGATTCTCCTGGGGCTGGCATGGTGACTCACAATGTCAAGGACCTGGCTTTGATTCCTCCCTTGGGTGTCTGTTTGTGTCGAGTTTGCACATTCTCTCCATGGGGTACTCGGAGTGCATTGTGTTCCTCCCACAGCCCAAAGATGTGCAGGTTCGGTGGATTGGTTTTGGGGAATGCAGGGTGAGAGGATTGGGATTGGGCCTGGATGGGATGCTCTTCAGAGGCTGAGTGTGGACTTGATGGGCTGAATGGCTTGTCCCCCTCACTCTAGGGCTTTTATGAACAAGTTTGGAGCAGATGGTCAGAGCTCTGCTGCAGATCCCAGTCAAGGCTTTGCTCAGGGACTGGCATCCAGGTGTGTGTTCATATCCTTCTTTTCCCTGACCTTCCAGAATGTTCTGTAGCTTTGGCCAATACAGTCATGAGCTGGGTTCACATCATCCAATGGGGTCACATTGCCAGGAGCTAGACAACGGATTTACTCAGACTGACACTTCCAGTCATCGAGTCATAGAGATGTACAGCACAGAAACACACCCTCGGTCCAACCCGTCCATGCTGAACAGATATCCCAACCCAATCTAGTCCCACCTTCCAGCACCCGGCCTATCTCCCTCCAAACTCTTCCTATTCATATACCCATCCAGATGCCTTTTAAACGATGTAATTGTACCATCCTCCACCACTTCCTCTGGCAGCTCATTCCACACACACACACCACCCTCTGCCTGAAAAAGTTGCCCCTTAGGTCTCCTTTATATCTTTTCTCTCTCACCCTAAACCTATGCCCTCTAGTTCTGGACTCCCCCACCCCAGGGAAAAGACCTTGGCGGTTTACCCTATTCATGCTCCTCATGATTTTATAAACCTCTGTAAGGTCACCCTCAGCCTCCGATGCTTCGATCCTATCCTTAGAGGAACTGGTATCAGCTTCCATCACTGTGACTCTGTGTTCAACCTCATCCGTCCTCTTTTCCAGGTCTCCCAGCTGCTGTTCATGCTTCTGCAGCATGATCGAGATCGGGGCCAGATTCACCTCTATCTGCTTCCCCAACATCTCGCGAGATTTCGCGAGCTCCTTCACCAGGGCCTGGTAGGTAATCAAGTCCGAGGATCCTGCAGGCTGGGCCGGAGGCCTGGCCCCGGACACTGCTCCTCCCTTCTTCAACATCCCTGGACGATGAAAACGCAGGTAAGTTGATTTTTCACAATGTCCTGGGACTCCACAATCTTTTCAGAGTCCCAGGATATCACGATGTTCCGGATTGGGTGGGATAGAAATTCTTCCCCCTTGTGCTGTGGTGCGAAGCTCTGCAACATGATCGTCTGAGAACACCGCCATCTTGGATCCCCAGAGTGCAGTGAGAGTATCAAACTCAGAAAAACACACAATGAGAGGTCAGGGTGCAGTATTTAAAGGCTGCTATTTTTGCTTTAACTATGCAGCCCCAGTGGCCTAATGGATAAGGCATTGGCCTCCTAAACCAGGGATTGTGGGTTCAAGTCCAATCTGGGGTGTTGGACTTTTCCTTGTGTGTCCTCGCTCTTTCATCCACTTTGCAAACATCCCCATGTCAGCATTCATTTGATGGGATGTGAACTTACACAGACTTTTTGGGGATCTGCAGTATTCAGGCTAAATTCCCTGAAAGAGACAGGACAGTCACAATGGCTGAAAACCTGCAGAGATTCTCCTGGGGATCGCATGGTGGCTCAGTGGGTAGCACTGCTGCCTCACAGCATCAGGGACCTGGCTTTGATTCCTCCCTTGGGTGTCTGTTTGTGTCGAGTTTGCACATTCTCTCCATGGGGTACTCCGGGTGCTTTGGTTTCCTCCCACAGCCCAAAGATGTGCAGGTTCGGTGGATTGGCTTTGGGGAATGCAGGGTGAGAGGATAGGGGTTGGGCCTGGCTGGGATGCTCTTCAGAGGGTCAGTGTGGATGTGATGGTCTGAATGGCCTCCTCCCACCCCACTCTCGGGCTTCTCTGAACAAGTTTGGAGCAGATGGTCAAAGGCCCAGTCAAGGCTTCGTGAAGGGACTGCCATCCAGGTGTGTGTCCCTATGCTCCTTTTCCCTGATCTTCCCGAATGTTCAAATCAACAACATCACATTAAAGATATTTTGTTTCTTCTCTTAATGAGAAGGTATTTGCCTTCAATAGCACAAAGGTTTTGGATGTTGTCTCTTGAGGTTTGCTGATGAAACCGTTGATGTGCAGGGCCAGCTGCAGATAATGGCAGAGACACTCTCCAGTGGTGACTGTCAGCGTTACCAGTCGTGGAGACTTCATCCAAGAAACTGACGGTGATCTTGACCGCAGTCTCACCACGGCCTGCAAATCACAATCGGCTTAACCAGACTCAAGAACTAAAGAGAAACCACGAACATCTCACCGATATTACCATAAAGGTTGGTCACAGCAAAGATTCAACAGCGAGACCGCAAAAACACATTTCATATCTCTCTGTGCTGGAACCTTCTGCTGTCTTGCTCCATTGAAATAATATCCAGCTGCTTTATTCTTCCTGCCAAAGTGTATGACCTCACACATTCCCACATTGTCTTTCATTTGCTGAGTTTTTGGCTACTCCCTTAACCCATCCATCTCCCTCTGTAAACTCTGTGAGTCAGCCTCAGCAGTTGCCTTCCCACAAATGTTTGGCTGTGGATGTGGCACTCCAAGTTCTCCAACGATGGCCGAACTACCTCACATCTCCATCATAGCCTCCTTGTAATTGTATTCAATTCCTTGACTAAGAAAGGTAAGGGCCCAAATGCATAGCCACAGCCCCATCAGTTCCAACCTTGAACACCCAGATTTCAATCATTTCCATTGACATATTGGACATCATCATAAATACCAAACATGCAGGTAATCTGGGGTTCAGCTGGTAATGTTGACAGAATATAGCTTAGACTGACACCAACACAACCAAAACAGAAACTGCTTTGTCCATAGATTGGTAGCTCTATCCGTTGTAGCCCCAGTGACCTCATGGGTAAGGCACAAACTTCCTAAATCAGAGATTGTGGGCTCAAATCTTATTTGGGGTTTTGATTTTGTTGAAACCTTCACTGTGTTGCTGATCTCAATCCTGTGTGGTCACGTGTCCATGGCAACAAAATCAGCCATTCTCAATTGATCCTCAGCTGGAGAAATTTGACCTGATAGAAAATTGGCCAAACTAAATTAAACAGCAGCTATCAGCTCCAGAGAACAGTGCAACTAAGATCAAAGAGCTACAAAGATTGAAGAAGAACCAGTTCCAACCAGACTGAGGGTTGTATATTGGAGAAGTGTCAGCCTGAGTCAATCCACTTTATAGCTCCTCGCATGACAACAGTGAAGGGTATTGGTGTGACCCCATTGGATGATGTGAACCCAGCTCATGACCGTATTGGACAAAGCCACAGAAGATTTTGGAAGATCAGGGGAAAGTCGGGTAGGAACACACACCTGGATACCAGTCCCTTCGCGAAGCCTTGACTGGGCCTTGCAGTGGAGCTCTGACCATCTGCTCCAAACTTGTTCAGAGAAGCCCTAGAGTGGGGTGGGAGGAGGCCATTCAGTCCATCATGTCCCCACTGACCATCTGAAGAGCATCCCATCCAGGCCCAACCCCTATCCTCTCACCCTGCACTCCCCAAAGCCAATCCACCGAACCTGCACATCTTTGGGCTGTGGGAAGAAACCAAAGCACCCGGAATACCCCTTGGAGAGAATGTACCAACTCTACACAAACAGACACCCAAGGGAGGAATCAAAGCCAGGTCCCTGACACTGTGAGGCAGCAGTGCTACCCACTGAGCCACCATGCCATCCCCAGGAGAATCTCAGCGTGTTTTCAGCCATTGTGACTGTGCTGTCTCTTTCAGACGATTCACCCCTATATCCTGCATATCCTCAACATTCTGTATTTTCCTGACACAGGGTGCCACCAACCCAACACAGACCTGGGGACTTATCCAGAGGAGATGAGAAATCGACTTGACCTCGGACGAAGATCAGCCATGAAGACAAGGTTTAAAAGTCAGACACCCCAGATGGGACTTGAACCCACAATCCCTGGCTTAGGAGGCCAGTGCCTTATCCATTAGGCCACTGAGGCCACATGTCTGATATTAAAATGGCAGCTTTTAAGTTTTGTTTTCCAAGAACACACTGACTGTGGCTCAGCCATCACAGAGTCAGTGCCCTGGACTGAGGGGATTCGAAATCTCCTGGTTATATATGTTTTTCTCTTTACCCCCGCACTGCTGCCTAACTGTGGTAGTGCTTATATTTTCCCCAGCCCCCATGTTGTGTGTGTGCAGGTGTGAGACACAGGGAAAGACAACAGATGTACAAATCTTTATTCAATTCCCACCACCAGGAAGAAAGGAAACACCCAAGTGGCCAGTGACAAGCATCAAAGGGCAATGCTGTGTGACCAAACAGTGAGGGGGAGGGCACTCTCTGAACAGCTCGAGGATGTTGGGAGACACTGCGTGCTCCTTCTCCAGGGACACCCGGGCTCGAACGTAACCGCGGAAGAGGGTCAGGCAATCGGCCCTAACAACCAGTTTGGCCAGGCCCAGGAGTAGACCCACGAGGAGATCCTCTGACCAACCCTCCCCCCTCGGCACTGGGTGCCCAATGATGGGGAGTGTGGGGCTGAAGTCCAACCAGAAACGGAGGAGAAGGTTTCCCAGAAAGCTAAAAAGGGAGTGCAAGCGCCCTGTTCCATGGACTCCACAGCACCACAGAACAAGCAGTTGGGCTGGGAGTCCGTGAACCACCGCAATCTGCGGACTGCCGCGTGCAATACCCTCCACCCCAGATCCCCGTGAGAAAGGGGGAGGACTCCCATGTAGAGAGCCCTTCACTGGGGATGGTCCCCACCGCCCGGTGGTAAATGGGCACGCCAGGGTGTGTCTGGGAGGTGGATGAGGGTGTGCAGCAGCAGTCTGTACAGGGCCCTCTGTGATACACCCCTGAAAGGGACAAAACTAAAACTCCGGAGACAGCTCAGGTTGTGGGGCACAGGCTCCCGCAGGAAGTACAGGACCCGTGGGGCCAATGTGAAATTCCGTCCGGGCAGGAGTGAGTGCAGACGGGATCCCACCGCACACCTGAGCATCCTCCAACTGGGGCACTACGTGGGGTCTGAGCACCGTCGTTTTAAGGTGTCGGATGGTGGTGGCCACGTACCGGACGTCTCCCGCTGCCCTGCTCGCTATATCCTGCGGCAGGGTCCAGCCCAGGCCCCCACCATCCAGCACGTCCCCGACCCTGGTCACCCTCGCAGTCACGGCCCTCCCCTCCGACAGTCACTCGAACCCACGAGTACGGAGGTGCGGATTCCTGAGCAACGTCTCCCTGACGACAGCCGTTACTCCTGCCGGAGGGTAGGCGTGACGCGATTCGACCATGTTCCAGACCGTGAGCAGGTCTTGGTAAAAGACAGGCAGTGTCCTGAGAGTGACCTCCAAACCATCACGGTCGCTGAGCAGGAGCTGAGTGTCGTGGTTGAGGTTACGCACCTGGTGGAAAAAATACGTCACCAGGGCACCCCGCCCAGGGGGAGGCTCAATGTAAAGGTATCGCTGCAAGGTCTGAAGGTGGAACGTCGTTACCTGGGTGTGAACGCACACCAGCGACTGACCGCCCTCCTCAATATGGAGACTCAGGACCTGCGCAGTGACCCAGTGCATCTTTTTGTCCCAGAAGAAGTGAACCAACATTCTCTGGATGTCAGCGACAAAACCAGGAGGAGGGACCAAAGTGACCAGCCGGGACCACAGCATGGCAGGCACCAGCTGGTTTATGACCAACACTCGACTCCTGTGAGACAGCACTCGGAGAAGTCCTGTCCAGAGGCCGAGGCGAGCCGAGACTTTGGCCTCCAGCTCCTGCCAGTTCCCCGGCCAGGATTCCTCAGCCGGGCTGAGGTAGACCCCCAGGTCGAGGAGATGGTCGTACTCCAGCTGAACCCCCGTAACTCCTCCGGCAGAGACTCCACCCGTCACGGACTGACCAGTCGTCTGGAATATTGGGCCCAGTTGATCCTGGTGGAAGAGGCCACTGAGTACAAGGCCTGGCACTCACACATCCTCCCCAGGTCAGCAGGGTCGGTGAAAGGGAGGAGCACGTGGTCAGCGTAGACCGAGATGACCACCCCTGTGCCCGCACCGCGCAGAACCAGCCCCGACAACCTCCTCCATTAGAGGCACAGGAAAGGCTCCACGCACAGGGAATCCAGCTGGCCGGACAGGGGGCAGCCTTGGCGTACTCCTCTCCCAAAGTGAAGGGGCACTGTCATGGAGCCGTTAACTTTAAAACTAATTGCACCTGCCTCCACTTGGTCCACATCCACACAAGCATTTCCTGTCATGTACCTGTCCAAATGTCTTTCTCATAGAATCCATACAGTGTGGAAACAGGCCATTTGGCCCAACAAGTCCACCCAGACTCACTCCCCTACAGGTCCTCCTGCCAAATGTACCCAACCTTCACATCCCTGAACAGTCTGGGCAATTTTGCATGGCTAATTTACTTGTGGAAGGAAACTGGAGCACCTGGAGGAAACCCACACAGACACGGGGAGAAAGTGCAAAATCCACACAAACTGTCACCAGAGGCTGAAATTGAACCTTGGTCCCTGGTGCTATGAGACAGCAGTGCTAACCACGGAGCCAACTTGGAAACTCTACACAAATAGTCACCCAAGGGAGGAATCAAAGCCAGGTCCCTGACACTGTGAGGCAGCAGTGTTACCCACTGAGCCACCATGTCATCCCCAGGAGAATCTCAGTAGGTTTTCAGCCATTGTGTCTGTGCTGTCTCTTTCAGACGATTCACCCCCCCATCCTGCAGATCCCCGAAAATCTTGAGCAAGAACATATTGGGCACCACTTCCCATCAGCTGAAAGCAGACAAGGGGTATTTCTCCAAAGTCAATTAGAAATAATGTGGACAGTGAACAAGCCATAAATAACCAGACACCCCAGATGCGACTTGAACCCAAAATCCCTAATCCAGTCGGCCACTGGGGCTACACCCATGTAGTTAAAATGGCAATCTTTAAATACTGAACCCTGCCCTGTCATATTGTTTTTTTCTGAGTTTTCTACTCTTACTGATTGTTTTTTACCCCTTCCATTTCATGCTAAATTGTCGGCTGCTTGATAAATTGACCTTGCCTCCCATTTGGCCCCAGACGGACATTTGAGAAATCACAGCCGGTCAGACAGCGTCCGAGGACCAGGAGAATCGACGTTTCGAGCATAGGCCTGAAGAGCTTATACTCGAAACATTGACTCCCCTGCTCCTCGGATGCCACCTGACCAGCTGTACTATTCCAGCACCACACAGTTTGACTCTGATCTCTCACATCTGCAGTGCTCACTTTCTCCCAGTCGAGAAATCAACTCAACTCCAACTTTGCAGACCCAGAGTTTGAGGCAAATGGAGCAGAAGGAAAAGGGCTCAATGTTATTGTGTGCAGCACTTTCAAGATATTTGCAGTTAGTGGGGAAGGAGGAAGTGGAGATGTTGCAAAAAGCTGCATTGAGGACAAATCAACAGAATTTTAGCGGGCATTCAGCCCATTGGGGCTGTGCTGTCTCTTTCAGACAATTCACCCCAAGATCTCCCAAATCCCGGAATTACCTTGTGCAAGTTTCTATGTCACATCATTTGCTATAACCTCAACGTAGGCACAGCGATTTTTAACAGAGTACTGTTGATGAAAAATTCAGTCAATGTGGATTGAGATGAAGTTGACATGGAATGAAAATCAGCAACAAAGCCCAGGCTTAAAACCCAAGAACCCCAGATGGGACTTGAACAATCAATTACCAGCTTAGGGAAGCCATGGCCTTATCTATGAGGACCCTCGGGCTCCCACCTTGCACTGTCTGTGGAAAGTGTTGACCTCAAACGAGTGCTACAGCTGAGCATGTTCCAAGATCGAGGATTACATGTTGAGGGACACAGTAAAGTATGGAGCAGCTGCTGTCAAGGTGTAACAGTTAAAGAACACTGTCTAAGGCCTTTCTGACCAGTTATGACATCGTCCCTTCATTTCTCAGTCCCTCTTGGTGCCTCAGAATGAAGAGAAATCGTTTCCTGTCTCAGTAGAAAGATCTGCCCGAACTTGCGAGACCCCGCTTTGTGGAAGAGAGCCAGCCCTATATCGGGACAGGAAGGAGATCCCAATGGCCCAACATGGATTGTTCCAGTTAATATCCTTTCTCAAATGGATAGAGCTATAGAGCGAGTAAAATTGTGGGAATTTGGGAAATTCTGACAATCTGTTTTAATATTTAGTTAATAAAATCAAGTTGAACCGCAAACCAATTTTGTCCCCCATTGTCTGCATCACCAACAAGAATACTGAAGGAAAGTTGAGTTTAATTACATTGTGTTACTCATGTTTATCTGGTCGATCAGTGGAAATTAAAAGCCATGTCACACAACAGGCAGAGTCAATCTTTAGCTGAGTAGAAGTTCAGCAGAGAGAAACAGACTTACTTTGTGATATAATAGGTAATTCCTGTCCCATTGATCTATTAACTGCAGGGAACTTTCAGATACGTGGTATCTTTAGAGCAATTAAATATCCTCCCAAGATATATGCTTTCACTCTCAACTGAAGATGTTATAACTTCAATGGCTAAGAGTATTAACCAATAAATCAATGCCAAGCCAGTTGAAGTATTACACTTGGCACATCATCATCGCTGTATTTGCAGAATGCAGCATAACCTATTCCGTCTTCTAACCTACTGACAGCCTACTTTTCAGAAGTCTCCTTACACGACTCTGAAAACAAATTAAAAGAAACCAATTAAACCAAATAAGCACAAATTAAAATGTCCCAGTCATTTAAAAAGGCACTGTAACAAAAGTCAAAATATCCCAAGAAAGCTTACACTTACAGAGTCACAGAGTTGTACAGATCCTTCGCTCCAATTCGTCCATGCCAACCAGATATCCGAAAGTTATCTAGTCCCACAAACCAGCATTTGGTCCATATCCCTCTGAAACCTTCTTATTCATGTCCCCATCCAGCTGCCTTTTAAATGTTACAGAGTCTTAGAGTTATACACCACAGAAACAGACCCTTTGGTCCAACTCGTCTATGCCGACCTGATATCCTGAATTAATCTAGTCCGACTTGCCAGCATTTGGCCCATATCCCTCTAAACCCACCCTGTTCATATACCCCCATCCAGATGCCTTTTAAATGTTTTGGAGGAGCCGGGGTTAGACTGGGGTGGACAAAGTTAAAAATCACACAACACCAGGTTATAGTCCAGCGGGTTATTATTCTTCTCACTGTAAACCTATGCCCTCTGTTTTTGTACTCCCCCACCCTGGGGAAAAGACTGAAGCTATTCACCCTATCCATGTCCCTCATGATTTTATAAACCTCTATAAGGCCACCCTTCAGCCTCCAACACTCCAGAGAAAATAGCCTCAGTCTATTCCTCCTCCCCCGATAGCACAAACCCTGTAACCCTTGCAACACCCTTGGAAATTATTTCTGAATGCTTGCAAGTTTTACAACCTCTTTCTATAGCAGGGAAACCAGAATTGAACGCAGTATTCCAAAAGGTGGCCTAACTAATACCTGTACAGCCACAACCCAACATCCCAATTCCTATACTCAATGCTCTGACTCATAAAAGCAAGTGGATCAAATGCCTTCTTCACTGTGCTATCTACCTGCAACTCCTTCTCTTCCTAATCTGTGTGTATGTGAGTTACAATAATCTTTTTGCATTCTGATATGAATAGATTCACTCTTTTGTTAATTCAACATATCCAGGTTTAATTGGATACTTTTAAATACCAATTCAATTGGTTTGTGAAGAAGACATCCACAAGAAAGGGTCCCTTTTAAAATTAACCTGTTAGTGACCAACCAAGGATCCAGGTAAATGAAGAAAGGAAACCATTTCATCCCTGCTCACCTGGGAGCTTAACAATTTGGGGTATCTGTGTGGAACTGTAATAACGTGGGGAGCAATTCTCACACCAGCCTCTCTTTGTAAGTGCTCCATGTATTTACGAAACAATGCCCTTCACCAGAACATCTCAGTGATATATTTAACATTCCATTCACATTAATCACTCCAAGGGCATGATCTACATTAAGAATATAAACAGTAAGTGTTGAAACTCTCAGGTTTGGAAGCATCTGCCGAAAAAAACAAAATGAATATTGCAAATTGATAATTGTGTTTCTCTCCACAGATGCTACCTGAGCTGCATTTCAATATTTCCTGATTTTATTGCAGATTTCCAGCACTTGTGGCATTTAACTTTTGTATATTTTTTTTATGTAAGGAAAATGGAGATTTGAAAATATTGAATGGGACTTTTGCTCATTAACCTCTTGGGAATTGTCTCCTATTGAATGATTTGATTCAGCCTGTAGACAAGGTGCAATCATGACAAAGTCTGTGGGTTTGTACTTATTATATATCAAGGAACAGCTCATCAAATAAGGCAATCCTCTGAAACATATGAATTCTCACCTCAAGTTTGGGGAGAAAGGTATAAAAGTATTAGATGGGGTGAGATCTGATCAACTTCAGAAAAACTTTGATCTTAAAACTACAATTCTACAGTGAATGTGAAATATTGCGAAGTGTATGTTTAATTGTCCATGATATTTGTTTCTCCGTATTTAATTTTTATAAGTATCTGTAGAGTAATTAATAAACATATATTTACGAACCATTGTCATGCATTATTTTGGTAATTTTATAATTTGCCATTACTTTCTCTTCACCTTATTCAAGGAGAGTGTTTATTACAGTGAGTGATACCACACAGTATTTCAATTGCACTGAATTGGTTTTGAAAGATAACTCAATAAATGCAGGTTGATGCTGTCGATGGTTCCTGTCGATATATTTCGTTGACCTGTTCAGACGTGTTATGATGTTAAGTCTCAGGCAGAAAGAGGAAGAAGGTATAAGTAAGGTTCAAGAAACTGAAGACAGACAGAGCCCTGGAGATAACAGGAATGAACTCAAACTAGGAAATAGAGAATTTGAAGGGACCATGCAATGTTTATGGAAAACAGGATTAAGGAACCTCCAAGGCATTTTACAGAGGGATAACAAGCAACAGGTCACCAGGGAAAGAGTATGTCTTCTCAGAGAAAAGGAGGGAATTTACACATGGAGCCGGAGGAAGTGGGTGAGGTTCTTAATGAATAAACTGTATTGGTATTTCCAAAGGATTCTGGTTGTCCAAGATGGAGGAAGGGAAAAAGGTGTGACTGTAAGAGCTGCCCCTTTATTGAGGCATTTTAGGTGTTGGGGGTGATTTCCTCAAATTCCAGGAGCAGCAATTACTGTTTTATTATGCAACTTTGGAGAAAAAAACCTCAAAACAACGGCACTTTTAAAAGGAAGAAAGGCAGACAAAGAAAGTGAGTACATGGTCAGGGGGGGCGGGAGGGAAGAAACCTACACTGCTCACTGATATGGATAGGAAGGGTCGAGAGGGATATGGGCCCAGTGTGGGCGAATGGGACGAGATTAGATTAGGATATGGGGTCGGCATGGACGAGTTGGAGCGAAGGGTCTGTTTCCATCCTGTCCATCTCTATGGCTCTATGACATGGTGGATGGTGAGTCTTGTATATTGATATTCTAGAGCATGTCAATATTAAAAAGGAGGTGTTGGGGTGTTTTGAAAAGCATTAAGGTAGACAAGTCCCCAAGACCTGATGGAATCTATCATAGAATCCTGAGAGAGGCAGGTGTGGAAATTGCTACGGATTCGTACAAAATATTTTATATCCTTTCTGGTCACAGGAGAATTCCTAGAGGACTGGAGAATACCCAATGTTGTTTCTTTAAGAATGGCAAAAAGAATAATTCAGGAAATTAAAGGCCAGATTGGCTTCCTGTTATTCATAGCTTGGTCATCACTGTCTGTGCCTGGATGGTACCCTCTGGAAGTCACTCTGTAAAGATCTCCACCCCTCTACCTTGGGGTCTCAGGATCTCAAGGTGTTCCTCTCTCTGGCCAAGGTTTCGGTCCATGTGTAATGGTTTCCTGAATGTGGTTCCTGTGAAGTGCCTTGTGCCATGAAAAGGGATCACTACATGCAGGCTGTAGTTGGGTTGAAGTGTTATGGAGAACAGGCCGAGATGAGGCCGAGATGAGATCAGCCATGATCGTGTGGTATGACAAAGCAGGCTCGAGGAGCTAAATTGCCGAATTTTTAAGATCTTCGGAGCACAACCAAAGACAGAGCTATCAATTGCCGTGGGTGTCTAACATGGTATCTCACCTCAGATGCATCATGAAGAGGGTGTCCATGTTCAAAGCCCGGGGTTGTGAGTTCATATCCCATTTGGGCTGTTATGTTTTTAAACATGAACTCTGATCAGCACCCTGTGTCTGTTTGATCTCAATTCCAGTTAATAAGGGGAGATGGTGGTGCAGTGCTAGACCTGGAGTAGGAATCCAGAACACCAAGTTCATGGTGTCGGGTAGATGGACTGTAATCCCACCATACAAGGTGGTGAAATCTCAGCTCAGGAGGAACTTTGTCTGATGGTAACCATATATTGCTATTGAGGTTTGTTAGGAAGCTAACTGGTTCCATATTCTCCTTTCAGGAAGAAAACCTGGTGAGACGACAGACCCACAACAATGTGGTTGACTCACCCTCTGGGCAATAAACACTGGCCTAGTCAGAAACATATCGCATTCCCTCCCTGAAGCTCGGACACAATCCTGGAACACCCTCCATTGATTCATTGTAGGTTTACCTCCAACAAATGGTCAAAAATCACACCACACCAGGTTATAGTCCAACAGGTTTATTTGAAAACACGAGCTTTCGGAGCATTGCTCCTTCATCAGGTGTAATGAGAGAGGAGGCATCAGACACAGAATGTATAAGTAAAATATCAAAGGGTCATACAAGTGATGCGAATGTATTGAACAAATCCAAAATGGCCGACTCCCTCCTGTTAAATCTTCAATCAGTTCGAAAGGAGATACAGGCAGCACATGGATTGCAGTGGTTCAAAAAGATAGCTCCCCATCACCTTTCAGGGGAAACTAGGGAGAGGCAATAAATGTTGATCTAGTCAGCAATGTTCACGCCCTGGAAATGAATAAAAACAATCCCACAATGGAATAAACCGCCAGGGGAAAAGTCATAGTGTAATGACTTGAAAACATCAAGCCCCAACTTTGGATGGTTTCTATTGCTATGTTTTACATTATCATCCAAAACGCACCAGTCATTGACATAAAGGTTATGATTTGGAGGAGCCGGTGTTAGACTGGGGCGGACAATGTTACAAATCACACAACACCAGGTTATAGTCCAACAGGTTTATTGGGAAACACTAGCTTTCGAAGAGCTGCTTCTTCATCAGGTGGTTGTGGAGCAGGATCGTAAAACACTGAAGTTTTAGCAACAGGATTGCAGTGTCGTGGCATGTAATATTAAACAAATTGAGCTGAAGTCTTTCATCTTTTAGAATGATCATGTTAGTTTCAGTTCCTTGTTATGTCCATCCCAGACCTTTGTTAAAGTTACATTCTCAAGAGAGTTTTAACAATCGGTGCCATCTCAGCTCAGATAATGCATTGAAGATGTGAGGTTAAAATCTGTCTGTGTCCCAATGTTCGGTCAGACTGATTCTATTTTTAAAGTGGCATTTACAGAATCTGACATGGTTTTATGCAGTTTTTGAGCAAAACAAAACATAATTCTGAACGTACAAATTCACCCCACAAATGTAAATGTGTGTGTGTGCAGGGGAGACTGAGTGAGTGTGTGCATTTGGGTGTGCGTGGGAGGGGGCGATGGTGTGAGTGTCTGTGAGAGTGTGTGTATGTGTATGTGTTTGAGTGTAATGGTGTACATATCTGTGAGAAGGTGTGCATGTGGGTGTGCATGTGGGAGCATGTGTGTGTATTGTGTGACAGGATGAGTGTGTGTGTGTGTGTGTGTGTGTGTGTGTGTGTGTGTGTGTGTGTACAGTGCAGTGGGGTCAGCTGTCGTGTGACATGAACCCATGGTCCCAGTTGAGGCCATCCCCATGTGTACCAAAGTTGGTTATCAGCTTCTGCCCGGCCACGTTTCGTTGATGCCTGTCCCAAAGTCCAACTTGGAGGATGATTACCTGAAGGATCGAGGTTGAAAGTCCCAGATCGTTGAAGTGATCTCCGACTGGGAGGGAACACCTCTGTTTGGTGATTGTTACGCGGTGCCCATTCATCTGTTGCCGTAGCCTCTGCTCGGTCTCGCCAATGTACCATGCATTGGGCATCCTTCCCTGCAGCGTGTGAGATAGACAACATTGGCCGAGTCACATGAGTACCTGCCGCATACATGGTGGGAGATGTCCCCATGTGTAATGGCGGTATCCATGGTGACACTCTGACATGTTTTACAGTGTCTGCTGTGACAGGGTTGTTTGGTGTTGTCCTGAAGGCCGGGCAGTTTGCTGTGAACAATGGTCTGTTTAAGGTTTGGTGGCTGTTTAAAGGTGAGAAGTGGAGGGGTGGGGAAGGTCTTGGCGAGGTGCTCATCCTCATCGATAATGTGTTGCAGGCTGTGGAGAATGTGACGTAGTTTCTCAGCTCCTGGTAAGTACTGGACAATGAAGGGTACCCTGTTGGTTGTAGCTCGTGTCTGTCTCCTGAGGAGGTCATTGCAGTTTCTCCCTAGGGCATGTCAGAACTGGCGATTGATGAGTTAAGCATCGTATCACATTCTTATCAGGGCATCCTTGTGTACTTCCAAGTGCCCCTCACATTCCCCCTCACCTGAACAGATCCTGTGTCAGTGTACGGCTTGTACAGAGGGGACGGCTGTTTTAATATGTTGAGGGTGGGTTTGTGGTTGAGTGAGGTGCTGTGGTGCCCATCCTTGATGGAGATGCATGTGTCCAAGAATGAGACAGATACTAAACAGTAGTCCATGGTGAGTTTGATGGTGGGATGAAACTCGTGAAATGTTGGTGAACATAAATGTTGGGAGAGTGCAGCATTGTTCTGACATGAACACAACCAAGGTTGAGGGGAACAATTCTCCTGACATGGCCCCAGAAGCACGTGTTGTCCCATTGACCTTACAGCTCCATCTCTGATCTTCTAAGCTACTGCCTGTGGTTTACATCCCTTCTGGGGATACTTTCAATTTGAACATTCTCTCCAATTAAAACCCTCTCACTGCATTATCTCCATTCAAATTAATTTAATCTCTGACCTCATGTCTTTAAAACTCTGCATGGCTGCTTTGAGATCATCGAACTGTACAAACATTGAGCTTGCTTGACCTCTATACTGTCCTGTTGGCATTTAACAGAAAAAAATGCAGGTGAAATAAAGTTATTCCACACTCAATAATTTATATTTACATTCAATGAGTTGGACCAAGATAACAGTGAACCTCAAGGTGGAAGATTCATTGAAAATATTCGGTTTGCAAGTAATGATAGACACAGTGAAAAGTTTTGTCTTGTGAGCAATACAGGCAGCTCACAGAGTTCAGTAGCATAGATAAGTAAATAATAGGGAAACAGCAGCAGGAAACTGTTTCAAAACCGGTTGGTGTGTGTATTCAGGCTTCTGTACCTTCTCCCCGATGGTAGAGGTTGTAGAAAAACATTGCCAGGGTGGGATCGGTCTTTGAGAATGCTGGAGACCTTTCCTTGACAGTGGGCCTGGTAGATGGATTCGACAGATGGGAGGTTTGCCTTTGTGATTGTCTGGGCCGAGTTCTCTGTAACCGTCTCCAATCTTGAATGGTATAGTTGCCATACCAGGTAGTGATACATCCAGACAGAATGCTGTCGATGGTGCACCTATAAACATTGGCAGGGGTATTCTCTGTCAGTAATATCCGATGTTCTGGAGGGATCAGTGTTGAAGGGTTGGTTTGTTGATGAGAGTGTGATGAGAGCTGGCTTCCAAAAACAACCTGTCCAACCGCACTCTCAGGAATCTCGTCCCCATCCAGAAACAGCAGCCACTTGATCACCACCTTCAACATTCAAACCTGCAGATCCCCGAAAATCTTGTGCAAGATCATGTTGGAGACCACTGACCATCAACTGAATGCAGCGATTTGGATTTTTCCAAGATAGATTAGAAATAAAAGAAAAGCCACATAGACACCCCAGATGGCACTTGAACCCACAATCCCTGGCTTAGGAGGCCAGTGCCTTATCCATTAGGCCACTGGGGCCCCATGTGGTGGGTCACAATGGGAGTCTTTAAATACTGCACCCTGATCTCTAATAGTGTGTGTTTCTGTGTGTTGTTCTCTCACTGATTGGTTCTTACCCCTTCCATCTCATGCCAAATTGTTGGCTGCTTGATAAATTGATCCCGCCTCGCATTTCTTCCCAAACGGATAGATGAGAAATCAACCAAACTCCAACTTTGCACATCTCAAGTCTGAGGAAAATGGAGGAGACAGGAAAATAGCAAAGGGCTCAATGTTATTTTGTGCAGCACCTTGAAGATATTTGCAGTTCCTGGGGAAGGTGGAAGTGGAGATGTTGCAAAAAGCTGCATTGAGGACAAATCAACAGAATCAAAGCAGGCATTCAGCCCGTTGTGCCTGTGCTGTCTCTTTCAGACAATTCACCCCAAGATCTCCCTAATCCTGGAATTATCTTGTATAAGTTTCTACTAAACAGCATTTGCCATAATCTCAACACAGGCACAATGATTTTTAACAGAGTAGCTAAAAATTCCAGTCAATTTGGATTGAGATGAAGTTGACATGGGATGAAAATCAGCCACTGCAAAGACCAGGCTTAAAAATGAAATCCCTGAAATCCCAGATTTCAGAGGCCAGTGCCATAGCCATTAGGCCAGGAGGGCACTATGTTGGTAGACCACTGGAAACAGTTGACCTCAAATGAGTGCGAAAGCCAAGCACACTCCCAGATCTGTGACAACACACTGAGGGAGGCACGAAAGGTTCAGGCAGCTGCTGCCAAGGTGTAACAGGGAAACAACACAGTCTCAGGTCTTTCTGACAAATAATCACATCGTTCTTTCAGTTCTCAGACCCTCTTGGTGCCTGACTTTGAACAGAGATCGTTTTCTGCCCAAGTACAAAATGCCTTCCTTTCCACAACGATACAGAAGGTTTGAGAAATGTCAATATTCCAATGGTTTGTTGGTTCTTTTCTCTCTGCATAGACTGTACACAACTGATTTAGAACCTTTGTATGCATTTCCAAATGATGTTACAAACTGTTTCAAAACTTTGTTAATAAAATCAAGTTGAATCGCAAATTAAATTTAGTCTCCCTTTGTCCCCATCACCAACAAGAATACTTGAGTCAAGTTGTGAGGAATTCATCAGACCAATGAGACTCCAGGAATTCTTCCAAGATGTCAGCAATGATCCCAATGAGCCAACCAATGAACGGGAACAGTCATCAGAGAGATCCATCGTGGAGCGACCAAAGAAGGAGTCGATTTGTATCCCTGCGGAGGGCCGCTGTCCTGACCTTGAGATGTATGCTCAACCGTCAGGAGATGGGTGAATGACAGATTTAAAAATCACACAACACCAGGTGAGAGTCGAACATGTGGAAGCACTAGGTTTCGGAGCACTGCTCCTTCATCAGGTGGTTGAGGTGAATAAGATTGCAAGACACAGAATTTAAAGCAAGTGTTTACAGTGTGATGCAACTGAAATTGTATCTTGAGAAAGACCTGGATTGTTTGTTAAGTCTCTCATCTTTTCGAATGGCCAGGTTGGTTTTTGTTCTTTCATATGTAAATTGCAAAACTTTTATCAAAAGTTATATTCTCAAGTGAACTTTAATAATTGGTATCGTGTCGGCCCAGATGATGTATTGAAGGTGTGAGCTTCCCTGTGTGAGGCTGTCTGTGCCACAATGGTCAGACTGATTCTAATTTAAAAACAGATTTACAACATCTTACATGGATTCATACAATTTTTGAGCAAAGTAAAATGTAATTCTTTAAGTACAAGTTCATCACACAAACTTATGTGTGTGTGTGTATATACGTGTGTGTGTGTGTGTGTCTGTGTATGTGAAAATGTGTGTGTGTGTGTGAATGTGTGTGTGTATATGTGTGTGTGTATGTGTATGTGTGTGTGTGTATGTGTGTGTGCGTGTGTATATGTGTGTGTGTGTGTGTGTGTGTGTGTATGTTTATGTGTCTGTGTGTGTAGGTGAATGGGGTCACCTGTAATGTCCCAGTTGAGGCCATCTCCATTGTTACCAAACTTGGTGATCAGCCTCTGCTCGGCCACTTTTCATTGTTGCCTGTCCCGAAGTCCCCCTTGGAGGAAGGTCCGAGGTCGAATGTCCCAAATTGCTGAAGTGTTCTCTGACTGGGAGGGAACACTCCTGTCTGTTGACACTCATGACAGCCCCAACCCCCATCCCATACACGCACACGCACATGCACACACACACACATGCACACACACACACACACACATGCACACACGCACTCGCGCACACACACACACACACACACACACACACACAAGCACATATAAGTTTGTTGGTGAATTAGTATTTGCAGAACTACATTTTACTTTGCTCAAAAACTGCATGAACTGCACAGCAAAGGAGAGAATTGTGGCTGCTCCCAGAGTCAGGTGGCTCAGTGGTTAGCACTGCGACCTCACAATACCAGGGTCCCAGGTTCAATTCCAGCCTTAGATAACTGCCTGTGGGGAGTTTGCACATTGCTCTGGTTTCCCCCCACAGTACAAAGGTGAATTGGCCATGTTAAGTTGCCCATAGTGTTACCTGTTTCCACACTGTCGGTAGTCTAATCCAGGGGAAGGATCTGAAGGCACTAATTTACGAGGGCTCTAAGCTCATGCCTTTCCAGGACTTCTCAGCGGTGGGAAACCAGAAAAGAAAACCTTACGATGATGAGCCTAAGACATAGGAATGGAAGTAAGGCCATTCAGCCCATCGGGTCCACCCTGCCATTCAATTGTGAATGATGGGCATTTCAACGCCACTTTGTGTCACTCTCATCGTCATCCTTAGGCTGTGCCCTTGGGTCTTGATGGAAACACATTCCCAGCATCCACCCTTTCTAAGCCATGCATTATCTAGTAAATTTGTATTAGATCTCCACTCAACCTTCTAAACTCTAATCAACGCAATCCCAGGATCCTCAGCTGTTCATCGTATGTTAAGCCTCCCATTCCAGGGATCATCTGTGTGAATCTCCACTGGACATGCTCCAGTGCCAGTATGTCCTTCCTGAGGTGTGGAGCCCAAAATTGGATACAGTATTTCAAATGGGGCCTAACCAGAGCTTTATAAAGTCTCAGAAGGACATCGCTGCTTTTACATTCCAACCCTCTTGAGATAAATGGCAACATTAGATTTGTTTTCTGAACCACGGACTCAACCTGCAAGTCAACCTTTAGAGATTCCTGGACTATCATTCCCAGTTCCCTTTGTACTTTGGCTTTATGAATTTTCTCACTGTTTAAAAAATAGTCCATGCCTGTATTCCTTTTTCCAAAGTGCAAGTCCAAGCATTTGCTCAGGTTGAATTTCATCAGCCATTTCCTGGACCACTTTCCTAAACTGTCTGAATCTTTCTGCAGCCTCCCCATCTCCTCAGAACGACCTGCTTGTCTGCCTAACTTTGCATCATCGGTGAACTTCGCCAGAATGCCCCCCAGTCCCTTCATCCAGATCATTAATATATAAAGTGAACAGCTGCGGCCCCAACACTGAACCCTACAGGACACCACTTGTCACCAGCTACCATTCCAAGAAAGAACCTTTTATCCCAACTCTCTGCCTTCTGTCAGACAGCCAATCCCCAATCCATGCCAGTAGCTCACCTCGAACACCATGGACCCTCACCTTACTCAGCAGTCTCCCGTGAGGCACCTTATCAAAGGTCTTTTGGAAATCGAGGTAGATAACATCCACTGGTTTTCCCTGGTCTAACCTACTTGTTACCTTTTCAAAGAATTCTAACAGGTTTGTTAGGCATGACCTCCCCTTACTAAATCCATGCTGACTTGTTCTAATCCAACCCTGCACTTCCAAGAATTTAGAAATCTCATCCTTAATGATGGATCCTAGAATTTAACCTACAACCGAGATTAGGCTAACAGGCCTATAGTTTTCCATCTTTTATCTTGATCTTTTCTTGAACAAGGTGTTTACAACAGTGATTTTCCAATCATCTGGGAATTTCCCTGACTCCAGTGATTTTTGAAAGAATAAAAATAGCCTCTACTATTTCCTCAGCCACCTCCCTCAGAACTCTAGGATGTCGACCATCGGGGCCGGGAGATTTATCAATTTTTAGACCTTTCAGCTTTTCTAGCACTTCCTCTTTTGTAATGGCTACCATATTCAAATCTGCCCCCTGACTCTCCTTAATTGTTAGGATAATGCTCATGTCTTCCACTATGAAGACTGACACAAAGTATTTACCAAGTTCTTCAGCCATTTCCTTATCTCCCTTCCCGAACGTTTCTGCATCAATTTGGAACGGCCCAATTTCTACTTTTGCCTCTCGTTTGTTTCTTATGTATCAAAAGAAACTTTAATAATCGTTTCTTACATTACTGGCGAACTTACCTTCATATTTGATCCTCTCCTTCCTATTTCTATGTCTTTGTTATCCTCTGTTTGTTTTTGTCAGCTTCCCAATCTTCTGATTTCCCAGTGCTCTTGGCCACTTTGTAGACTCTCTCTTTCCCTATGATACATTTCCTGACTTCCTTTGTCAGCCCTGGCTGTTTAATTCCCGCCCCCTGACGGATAATGTTTCTGCCAAGAGAAGACTGAGGGAGTTTGGGATCCAGTACTCTCTGAGGTATCCGGCGGTGCTCCGATAACCTTACATGGATCCGTACATCTCTTTGATACATCGGAGAAGGCAAGAGACTTTGTGGACAAATTAACCGAATCTGAACAATTTAGTATCTACAAATAGTGTTGTTTGGTTATGTCTTTGTTGTTTTTTAAAACAACTGAGGAAGTCCAGTTGGAGCTTTCTTTTCCTTGTTTTCCCGATTGGTAATAATCCGGTTTAAACTGTGTTTGGTGGCGGTTGAGATGTGTACTTTCAATTTCTAAGTGAATTTATATCAGAGGATGGGTGGAGTATTTACCCCATCGATCTGAAATGTTTTTTTCTTTATTCATAAAGTAAAATGTTATATTTACTTTCTATTCTGCTTGTTTTTGTGGTATGGCTTTAGCTAGAAGGACGGAAAATGGTTGGGATGGCTAGATGCCCACTTATGGGCAATTTGGGATGGGTAGTTGCCCCCTCTGGGCAGGAGGTGAGTTCCCCTATTCAGCGCCATTGGCACTTTATATGGTGGTTTGTCTTGCTTTTAATCTGTGATAGTTTTGGAGGTTCGTTAAATGTAGTGGTTTCAGTTTATGTAGTTTTTATATTTGATGGATCATATGACACTAAGTCTCAGTGATTTGTGGTTCGAGTTCCTCCTCTCTGGAATTTAAATGTTACTGCAGAAGGTTATGGCTAATGACTTGATTAAATGGTGAACCTGGAATATCAAGGGAAGTCACTCACCAATTAAGAGGAAGAAGGTACTTTTGAGTCTTAGAAAGGAGAAAGTGGAGATTCCTTTGTTACAGGAGACACACTTGGATGACAGGGAGCATTTGAAACTACAGCAGAATGGCTTTGATCGGGTTTACTTCACATCATTTAATACTAGAAATAGGAGAGTGGCTATATTGGTGAGGAGGAATCTCCAATTTAAGTTACAAGAGTGTGTTAAAGACACACACAGAGGAGGAGTGTAATTCTTATAGCCTTGATAAATGGGGAAGAATATGGTATTTAAATGTTTATTGCCCTCCAGCTCAGCCCCTCAACCTTTTGCGAGATACGTTTTCTAAATTAATCACTCTGGAGTCCTGGCATATCATTATAGGGGGAGATTTTAACTGTCTCATGTATCCCACAGTACTGAGGTTCCCCAAAGCCCCCCCTCCCACCCCCGATACCCTCTGTACAAACAAAACAATTAATGGATCTGTGTGTGGAGTGAGGGTTGGTGGACATCTGGAGGTGTCTCCACCCTACAGGCAGGGATTTTACAATTTTTTTCCAATCCACACAGATGTCACACCAGGATTGATTTTTTTCCAATCCCTGTGGCAACCTTGGACTTGGTGGCACCTTGTACGATCGGTAATATTACCATCTCTGATCACACTCCAGTGTCCCTGTTGGTTAAGATTAAGGACGTTACAGTGGGTCCAAGGCACTGGCGAATGGATCCCTTTATCCTCAAGGATAATACGTTTGTGGAGTATTTCTCTCAGGAATATTGGCCTTTCCGAGACATTAAATCACGCTCAGTTAGTAACCAATCCTTCGTTTCGGAAATTGCCAAAGCCTATGCCAGTGGGTCAGTTATTTCCTACTCTGCCAGTAGGAGGCGGCAGAAGGGTGAGCAGCAACGTCTCCTCGAAACACAGTTGAAGGCAGCTGAGAAGGCCTACTTTGACAGGCCCTCGTTGGTCAAGTTACAGAGGATTACGGCGCTGCGGTCTGCATTGAATTCCGTGCTCACGCAGACAGCAAAGAACGAGCTTACTTTTGCAAAGCAAAGGTTATATGATCATGGAGACAGGTCTGGGAAACACTTAGCGTATCTCGCTAGGAAAAGGAGCGCCCCTCAAGCCATTACGGTGATTAGGGAAGGGTCTGGGAACCGAACATGTGACTCCAAAAAGATTAATGTGTCATTCCAGAGATATTACTCTAAGTTATACCAATCTGAGGTTTGTGAGGAGGGGCGGGCCCAAATGGAGGCTTTATTCAAGGATCTGGAGCTCCTGGGTGTGACCCCCGAACAAGAGTCTTTTCTCAATGTCCCCTTATCAGAGTGAGAGGTGCAGGAGGCTGTGAAGCAGCTTCAGAGTGGAAAGGCACCTGGTCCTGATGGACTTCCCAGCGAATTCTAGAAGGAATTTATAAACATATTGTCAGGCCCGATGTTCAACATGTTTAATGACTCATACAGCCATGATTGTCTCCAGCAATCTCTGAGAGAGGCCAATATTTCGCTTATTCTTCAAAAAGGGAATGTCCCGGGGGACTGTGCTTTGTACAGGCCCATTTCACTCTTAAATGTGGACTTTAAAATCCTCTCCAAGACCCTTGTGTTAAGGCTGGAGACTGTGTTACCTTCTATTGTTAAAGAGGACCAGACGGGCTTCATAAAGGGCCGCAGATCCTCCAATAATGTTAGGAGGCTGCTTAATGTAATTCAAGTGTGTCAACAACAGTCAATATAGGGATTGGTGATTTCTCTAGATACAGAGAAGGCGCTTGACCGAGTTGAGAGGGCGTACCTTTTCTATACTCTGGAGCGGTTTGTTTTGGGTGAAGTTTTTATAAGATGGGTAAAGGTTCTCCACAATGACCCTCTCACTGCAATCATCACCAACAGGGTGTGATCAAGCAATTTTAACATTTTTGGGGTCAGCCGACAGGTCTGTTCCCTTTCCCCACTGCTTTTTACAGTGGGGATCGAATCATTGGTGGAGGCCATTCATAGGGATCCCAATATATCAGCTCCAGACGTGGGGTCAAATTTACATCAGAGTTTATTGTATGTGGATGATGTCCTAATTCTTTTGTCAAATCCAGCAGTTTCAGTCCCTCGCCTGTTAGCATGCATCTGTGTGTTCGGCACCTTTTTGGGGGACAAGATTAATCTTTCAAAATCAGAGACTATGCCTATGGGTGGTCTTATGAAAGTGTTAAGTCTTGAGGGTGAATATCGATTCCCATTTAAATGGTCACAGGGGGGTTTTGTGTATTTGAGCATGTTCATTACTCCAGTTCTGAATCAGCTGTTCAAAGCCAATTTTGTTCAATTATTTGACAAAATCAAACAAGACCTTCAAAGATGGAGGCGCTTCTGGTCTCGTGGTTGGGTCGGATAGTGTTTATTAAGATGAATATTCTCCCTCGTTTACTATCCCCTATATGGATGCTCCCTCTGATTTTCGATAAGCAAACATTCAGGAGACTGAACGGCTGGTTCAGCCCCTTTATTTGACATCGTCAGTGGCCCCTCATTAAATGAGCTAAACTGCGATTGTTTCACAGACTGGGGGGAGTGTATCTCCCAGCCATTAAAAGCTACCAACTAAGCTCACTTTTATCCTACATGAGTGATTGGGCTTGTGGGGACCCTCTTTCAATGTGGTTTGATATTGAAACCTCCCAGGCTAAGGTGACGCCTTACTCACTTGCTGTGTTTGGACAAAATGAGGACAGTTAGGGAATATTGCCATAACCCAATAGTTATCGATTCTGTTAAAGCATGGTGGGCAATTCGGCAGAGGGAAGGCAATATTGGCAAGACATCTTCTCTTACACCGGGTATGCCAGGTTTTCAACCGGGGATAATAGATTTAGGATCCAAACATTGGGCAGTTAGGGGTGTGTCTTGTGTGGGTGTTTTGTTTGTGGGAGACACAATGATGTCCTTCGATCAGTTAGCACGGAAACACAAGCTACCGAACAGGGACTTCTTTTGTTTATTTCAAGTTAGAGATTTTATTCAAACAAAGACGATACTTTTGACTGATCCCTCCAAGTCCGACATAGAGAGAGGGGTGATTTAGCCCCATATCCTGCAGACCCCACAAAGTTCTGTATTTTTCTGACACAACATCCCACCAAACCCAAAACAGACCTGGGGACGTTTCCAGGGGAGATGAGAATTCGATTTGACATCAGACAAAGAAGATCAGTCATGAAGACAAAGCTTAAAAGTTAGCCATCCCAGATGGGACTTGAACCACAATTCCAGGTTGAGGAGGCCAGTGCCTTATCCATTAGACCACTGGGGCCACACGTGCATAGTTAAAATGGCAGCCTATAAGTACTGCACCTTGAAGCTCTCATATTGTGTTCTTCTCTGAGTTTTATACTCACACTGATTGGTTGTTCCCCTTGCATCTCATTCTAAATCATTGGCTGCTTGATAAAATTGATCTTACCTCCCAAATCTCCCCAAATGGACAGACAAGAAATCCACCAAACTCCAACGTTGCACAACTCAAGTCTGAGGAAAATGGAGCAGACAGGAAAATAGCAAAGAGCTCAATGTTATTGTGTGCACCAGTTTCAAGATATTTGCAGTTAGTGGGGAAGGAGGAAGTGGAGATTTTGCAAAAAGCTGCATTGAGGACAATTCAACAGGATCTTAGCGGGCATTCAGCCCATTGGGGATGTGCTGTCTCTTTCAGACAATTCACCCCAAGATCTCCCAAACCCTGGAATTTCCTTGTGCAAGTTTCTACTAAAGAGCATTTTCCATAATCTCGAAGCAGGCAAGTGATTTTTAACGGAGTAGTTGAAAAATCCAGTCAATTTGGATTGAGATGGAGTTGATATGGGTTGAAAATCAGCCACCACAAAGACCAGGCTTAAAAAGTCAACACCCCAAAAGGGTTTTGAACCTCCAATCCACTACATCAGAAGCTACAGTCTTACCCATTAAGCCACAAAAACTCAGTGCCAATACTCCACTGGGAATAGTTGATCTTAAATGAGTGCTCCAGCCGAGCATATTCCAAGATCTGTTACGACACACTGAGGGACACACTAAAGTTTCGGGCAGCTGCTGCCAAGGTGTAACAGGGAAACAACACAGTCTCAGGTCTTTCTGACAAATGATCACATCGTCCTTTCAGTTCTCAGACCCTCTTGGTGCCTGACAATGAACAGAGATCGGTTCCTGCCCATGTACAAAATGCTGTTTTTTTCACGACACAGAACTTTGAGAAATGTCAAAATTCCAGTATTTTGTTGGTTCTTTTCTCTCTGCATAGACTGTACACAACTGGTTTAGAACCTGTGTATGCATTTCTATTTGATTTTTTATGAATAAAGTCTATTTTTTAAATAAACAAAATTTGGAGAGAGAGAAGATCTGCCCGAACTTGCGAGACCCCCCTTTGTGGAAGAGAGCCAGCCCTATATCGGGACAGGAAGGAGATTCCAATGGCCCAGCATGGATTGTTCCAGTTAATACCCTCGCCTCCTTGACCACAAAGTGGGGAGTGAAGTGGGAGATTGCACGGGGCAGGGTGACACGAGGTACATGGACACACAAGATGGCCGCTGAGCCATAAGTCGGCCATTTGACACACAAGATGACCGCCAGACCACAATATGGAGAGAGACAGCAGAGCAAACACAGACACTGCCTGGGGGCACCAGAATGCCAGCACAATGCACTCACAACCGAGTTGATTAGTTTAAGGCGGATGGGAGAGACAATACACATGAAGAACATACACTGCCCGCCAAAGGGTCTGGGTCAGACAACACCTTTGATAGAAATGCTAACTGTTAGATACAGACTCAATACAGAGGGATAATAGCCAAGGCTGCAGTAATCGGCCTTCTCAGGAAGAGCGATGAGCGCCCATTACTACAGCAACGGACTTCCGCGCAGACGCTGAAACTGACAACTGCACTGAACTTAACAAAGGTCACGCTGGAACTGACAATAACTGCACCGAAACGATCAAGGAATCTGCAATGTTTACAATAAACAAGCCATGTTACAGAGACAATAACCTCATCACTGACCTATTATATCACAAAATGTATCACAGTATCTTGACCATGTGCTCCGGGTTGAGAGAAGAATCACAGCTGACCACTGTGCTGTTGGTGCTGCTCTCTCCCCGGAGCTCCGGGATTTCCTTGGACAATAAACTCTGTTGGTGAACCTCGACTCTGACTCAGAGCCTGGTGATTTTCAGCAGTTGCCTTCCAACAAATGTTTGTCCAATCTGTGGATGTGGCACTCCAAGTTCTCCAACGATGGCCGAACTACCTCACATCTCCATCATAGCCTCCTTGCAATTGTATTCAATACCTTGACTAAGAAAGGTAAGGGCCCAAATGCATAGCCACAACCCCATCAGTTCCAACCTTGAACACCCAGATTTCAATTATTTCCATTGACAGATTGGACATCATCATAAATACCAAACATGCAGGTAATCTGGGGTTCAGTTGGTAATGTTGACAGAATATAGCTTACTCTAACACCAACACAACCAAACCAGAAGGTCCTTTGTCCATAGATAGGTAGGCCCATCTGTTGGAGCCCCAGTGATCTCTTGGGAAAGGCACCAACTTCCTAAACCAGAGATTGTGGGCTCAAGTCTTATTTGGGGTTTTGAGTTTGTTGAAACCTTCACTGTGCAGCTGATCTCAATCCTGTGTGGTCACGTGACCATGGCAACAAAATCAGGCATTCTCAATTGATCCTCACCTGGAGAAATTTGACCAGATAGAAAATTGGCCAAACTAAATTAAACAGCAGCTATCAGCTCCAGAGAACAGTGCAACGAAGATCAAAGAGCTACAAAGATTCAAGAAGAACCAGTTCCAACCAGACTGAGGGTTGTATATTGGAGAAGTGTCAGCCTGAGTCAATCCACTTTATAGCTCCTCGCATGACAAGAGTCAAGGGTATTGGTATGACCCCATTGGATGATGTGAACCCAGCTCATGACCGTATTGGCCAAAGCCACAGAAGATTCTGGAAGACCAGGGACAGGAGAAGAGGAAAACACACCTGAACGCCAAACCCTTAGCAAAGCCTTGACTGGGTCCTGCAGTGGAGCTCTGACCATCTGCTCCAAACCTGTTCATAAAAACCCTCGCGTGAGAAGGGCAGGCCATTCAGCCCATCACATCCACACTGACCCTCTGAAGAGCATCCCATCCAGGCCCAACCCCTATCCTCTCACGCTGCATTCCCCAAAGCCATTCCACGAAACCTGCACATCTTTGGGCTGTGGGAGGAAACCAAAGCACCCGGAGTACCCCATGGAGAGAATGTGCAAACTCGACACAAACAGACACCCAAGGGAGGAATCAAAGCCAGGTCCCTGACACTGTGAGGCAGCAGTGCTACCCACAGAGCCACCATGCCATCCCCAGGAGAATCTCAGCAGGTTTTAAGCCATTGTGACAGTGCTTTCTCTTTCAGAAAATTCACCCCAAGATCTCCCAAATCCTGGAATTACCTTGTGCAAGCTTCGAATAATCATTGTTAAAAATCAGACAACACCAGGTTGTAGTCCAACAGGTTTATCTCAAAGTACTAGCTTTCGGAGCGCTGCTGCTTCGTCAGGTGGTTGTGGAGCATAAGATTGTAAGACACAGAATTTATGGCAAAAGTTTACAGTGTGATGTCACTGAAATTATATGTTGAAAAACATCTGGATTGTGTGTGAAGTCTCTCATCTTTTAGAATGACCAGGTTGGTTTCAGTTCTTTCATGTGTAAATCACAAAACGTTTTTCATTGCCAAGTGAAATGGCAAGCTGTCCAATAAAAGCTAAATGCTGTGAATGCTGGAAATCTGAAAGAGAGAAAATGCTGGAGAAATCATGACTCATAAACATGATTGAGTTTTCTGAAAAAGTCACAAAGAGGATTGATGAGGGCAGAGTGGTGGATGTGATCGATATGGACTTCAGTAAGGCGTTCGACAAGGTTCCCCCTGGGAGGCTGATCAGCAAGGTTAGATCTCATGGAATACAGGGAGAACTAGCTATTTGGATACAGAACTGGCTCAAAGGTAGGAGACAGAGGATGGTGGTGGAGGGTTGTTTTTCAGACTGGAGCCCTGTGACCAATGGAGTGCCACAAGAATCAGTGCTGGGTCCACTACTTTCCGTCATTTATATATATGTTAGTATCATTATGAGGTATCATTAGTAAGTTTCAGATGACACCAAAATTGGAGGTGTAGTGGACAGCAAAGAAGGTTCCCTAAGATTACAACGGGATCTTGATTAGAAGGGCCGATGAGCTGAGGAGTGATGGGTGGAGTTTAATTTAGATCAATGTGAGGTGCTGCATTTTGGGAAAGCAAATCTTAGCTGGGCTTATAGACTTAATGGGAATGTCCCAGGGAGTGTTGGTGAACAAAGAGGCCTTAGAGTGTAGGTTCATAGCTCCTTGAAAGTAGAGTCACAGATCAATAGGATAGTGAAGACGGAGATGGATTCTATAGATGGGAGGTTGGCCTTTGTGATTGTCCGGGCCGAGTTCACCACTCTCTGTAACCGTCTCCGATCTTGAATGGTACAGTTGCCAAACCAGGTAGTGATACATCCAGACAGAATGCTGTCGATGGTGCACCTATAAACGTTGGCAAGGGTATTCTCTGTCAGTAATATCCGATGTTCTGGAGGGATCAGTGTTGAAGGGTTGGTTTGTTGATGAGAGTGTGATGAGAGCTGGCTTCCAAAAGCAACCCCTCCAACCACACTCTCAGGAATATTGTCCCCATCCAGAGACAGCAGCCACTTGATCACCAACTTCAACATTCAATCCTGCAGATCCCCGAAAATCTTGTGCAAGATCATGTTGGATACCACTGACCATCAACTGAATGCAGAGATGGGGATTTTTCCAAAATAGATTAGAAATGGAGGATAAGCCACAGAGACACCCCAGCTGGGACTTGAACCCACAATCCCTGGCTGAGGAGGCCAGTGCCTTATCCATTAGGCCACTGGGGCCCCACATGCATGTTGCCAATGGCAGCCTTTAAATACTGCACCCTGACCTCTCATAGTGTGTGTTTCTGAGTGTTAGATGCTCACTGATTGTTTTTTACCCCTTCCATCTCATGCTAAATTGTTGGCTGCTTGATAAATTGATCCCGCCTCCCATTTCTCCCCAAATGGACCGATGAGAAATCAACCAAACTCCAACTTTCTGGATTAGTGATGCTGGAAGAACACAGCAGTTCGGGCTTTTGCCCGAAATGTCGATTTCGAAGCTACTTGGATGCTGTCTGAACTGCTGTGCTCTTCCAGCACCACTAATCCAGAATCTGGTTTCCAGCATCTGCAGTCATTGTTTTTACCACCTTCAAACTCCAACTTTGCACATCTCAAGTCTGAGGAAAATGGAGCAGACAGGAAAATAGCCAAGGGCTCAATGTTATTTTGTGCAGCACTTTCAAGATATTTGCAGTTACTGGGGAAGGAGTAAGTGGAGATGTTGCAAAAAGCTGCATTGAGGACAAATCAACAGAATCATTGCAGGAATTCAGCCCATTGTGGCTGTGCTGTCTCTTTCAGACAATTAACCCCAAGATCTCCCAAATCCCGGAATTACCTTGTGAAAGTTTTTATTAAACAGCATTTGCCATGATCTCAACACAGGCACAATGATTTTTAACAGAGTAGTTAAAAAATCCAGTCAATTTGGATTGTGATGGAGTTGACATGGGATGAAAATCAGCCACTGCAAAGATCAGGCTTAAAAATGAAATCCCTGAAATCCCAGATTTCAGAGGCCAGTGCCATAGCCATTAGGCCACGAGGGCACTATATTGGCAGACCACTGGAAACAGTTGACCTCAAATGAGTGCGACAGCCAAGCACACTCCCAGATCTGTGACAACACACTGAGGGACGCACTAAAGGTTCAGGCAGCTGCTGCCAAGGTGTAACAGGGAAACAACACAGTCTCAGGTCTTTCTGACAAATGATCACATCGTCCTTTCAGTTCTCAGACCCTCTTGGTGCCTGACATTGAACAGAGATCGATTCCTGCCCAAGTACAAAATGCCTTTCTTTCCACAACGATACAGAAGGTTTGAGAAATGTCAATATTCCAATGGTTTGTTGGTTCTTTTCTCTCTGCATAGACTGTACACAACTGATTTAGAACCTTTGTATGCATTTCCAAATGATGTTACAAACTGTTTCAATACTTTGTTCACAAAATCAAGTTGAAACGCAAATCAAATTTAGTCTTCCTTTGTCCCCATCACCAACAAGAATACTTGAGTAAAGTTGTGAGGAATTCATCAGAACAATGAGACTCCAGGAATTCTTCCAAGATGTCAGCAATGATCCCAATGAGCCAACCAACGAACCGGACCAGTCATCAGAGAGATCCATCGTGGAGCGACCAAAGAAGGAGTTGATTTGTATCCCTGCGGAGAGCCGCTGTCCTGACCTTGAGATGTGTGCTCAACCGTCAGGAGATGGGTGAATGACAGATTTAAAAATCTCACAACACCAGGTTCGAGTCGAACATGTGGAAGCACTAGGTATCGGAGCACTGCTCCTTCATCAGGTGGTTGTGGAGAATAAGATTGCAGGACACAGAATTTATAGCAAATGTTTACAGTGTGATGCAACTGAAATTGTATCTTGAGAAAGACCTGGATTGTTTGTTAAGTCTCTCATCTTTTAGAATGGCCAGGTTGGTTTTCGTTCTTTCATATGTAAATTGCAAAACTTTTATCAAAATTT